>NC_069504.1:428122224-428212224 GCF_027579735.1 Bombina bombina | reverse complement strand
CAATTCAGTTTAACGAATAGCCAAGTAGTGGGGTGATAAAGAAAGGAGTAAAAAGCATCAACAAAGGAATTGGAATAACATAATTTATGTAAGAATTTACCTGATAAATTAATTTCTTTCATATTGGCAAGAGTCCATGAGCTAGTGACGTATGGGATATACAATCCTACCAGGAGGGGCAAAGTTTCCCAAACCTCAAAATGCCTATAAATACACCCCTCACCACACCCACAATTCAGTTTAACGAATAGCCAAGAAGTGGGGTGATAAGAAAAAAGTGCGAAAGCATATAAAATAAGGAATTGGAATAATTGTGCTTTATACAAAAAAATCATAACCACCACAAAAAAGGGCGGGCCTCATGGACTCTTGCTAATATGAAAGAAATGAATTTATCAGGTAAGTTCTTACATAAATTATGTTTTCTTTCATGTAATTAGCAAGAGTCCATGAGCTAGTGACGTATGGGATAATGACTACCCAAGATGTGGATCTTTCCACGCAAGAGTCACTAGAGAGGGAGGGATAAAATAAAGACAGCCAATTCCTGCTGAAAATAATCCACACCCAAAATAAAGTTTAATGAAAAACATAAACAGAAGATTCAAACTGAAACCGCTGCCTGAAGTACTTTTCTACCAAAAACTGCTTCAGAAGAAGAAAATACATAAAAATGGTAGAATTAAGTAAAAGTATGCAAAGAGGACCAAGTTGCTGCTTTGCAAATCTGATCAACCGAAGCTTCATTCCTAAACGCCCAGGAAGTAGAAACTGACCTAGTAGAATGAGCTGTAATCCTTTGAGGCGGAGTTTTACCCGACTCGACATAGGCATGATGAATTAAAGATTTCAACCAAGATGCCAAAGAAATGGCAGAAGCTTTCTGGCCTTTTCTAGAACCGGAAAAGATAACAAATAGACTAGAAGTCTTTCTGAAAGACTTAGTAGCTTCAACATAATATTTCAAAGCTCTAACAACATCCAAAGAATGCAACGATTTCTCCTTAGAATTCTTAGGATTAGGACATAATGAAGGAACCACAATTTCTCTACTAATGTTGTTGGAATTCACAACTTTAGGTAAAAATTCAAAAGAAGTTCGCAACACCGCCTTATCCTGATGAAAAATCAGAAAAGGAGACTCACAAGAAAGAGCAGATAATTCAGAGACTCTTCTGGCAGAAGAGATCGCCAAAAGGAACAAAACTTTCCAAGAAAGTAATTTAATGTCCAATGAATGCATGGGTTCAAAAGGAGGAGCTTGAAGAGCCCCCAGAACCAAATTCAAACTCCAAGGAGGAGAAATTGACTTAATGACAGGTTTTATACGAACCAAAGCTTGTACAAAACAATGAATATCTGGAAGATTAGCAATCTTTCTGTGAAAAAGAACAGAAAGAGCAGAGATTTGTCCTTTCAAAGAACTTGCGGATAAACCTTTATCTAAACCATCCTGAAGAAACTGTAAAATTCTCGGAATTCTAAAAGAATGCCAAGAAAAATGATGAGAAAGACACCAAGAAATATAAGTCTTCCAGACTCTATAATATATCTCTCTGGATACAGATTTAAGAGCCTGTAACATAGTAGTAATCACAGAGTCAGAGAAACCTCTTTGACCAAGAATCAAGCGTTCAATCTCCATACCTTTAAATTTAAGGATTTGAGATCCTGATGGAAAAAAGGACCTTGCGACAGAAGGTCTGGTCTTAGCGGAAGAGTCCACGGATGGCAAGAGGCCATCCGGACAAGATCCGCATACCAAAACCTGTGAGGCCATGCCGGAGCTATCAGCAGAACAAACGAGCATTCCTTCAGAATCTTGGAGATTACTCTTGGAAGAAGAACTAGAGGCGGAAAGATATAGGCAGGATGATACTTCCAAGGAAGTGATAATGCATCCACTGCTTCCGCCTGAGGATCCCGGGATCTGGACAGATACCTGGGAAGTTTCTTGTTTAGATGAGACGCCATCAGATCTATTTCTGGAAGCTCCCACATTTGAACAATCTGAAGAAATACCTCTGGGTGAAGAGACCATTCGCCCGGATGCAACGTTTGGCGACTGAGATAATCCGCTTCCCAATTGTCTATACCTGGGATATGAACCGCAGAATTTAGACAGGAGCTGGATTCCGCCCAAACCAGAATTCGAGATACTTCTTTCATAGCCAGAGGACTGTGAGTCCCTCCTTGATGATTGATGTATGCCACAGTTGTGACATTGTCTGTCTGAAAACAAATGAACGATTCTCTCTTTAGAAGAGGCCAAGACTGAAGAGCTCTGAAAATTGCACGGAGTTCCAAAATATTGATCGGTAATCTCACCTCCTGAGATTCCCAAACTCCTTGTGCCATCAGAGATCCCCACACAGCTCCCCAACCTGTGAGACTTGCATCTGTTGAAATTACAGTCCAGGTCGGAAGCACAAAAGAAGCCCCCTGAATTAAACGATGGTGATCTGTCCACCACGTTAGAGAGTGTCGTACAATCGGTTTTAAAGATATTAATTGAGATATCTTTGTGTAATCCCTGCACCATTGATTCAGCATACAGAGCTGAAGAGGTCGCATGTGAAAACGAGCAAAGGGGATCGCGTCCAATGCAGCAGTCATAAGACCTAGAATTTCCATGCATAAGGCTACCGAAGGGAATGATTGTGACTGAAGGTTTCGACAAGCTGAAATCAATTTTAGACGTCTCTTGTCTGTTAAAGACAGAGTCATGGACACTGAATCTATCTGGAAACCCAGAAAGGTTACCCTTGTCTGAGGAATCAATGAACTTTTTAGTGAATTGATCCTCCAACCATGATCTTGAAGAAACAACACAAGTCGATTCGTATGAGATTCTGCTAAATGTAAAGACTGAGCAAGTACCAAGATATCGTCCAAATAAGGAAATACCACAATACCCTGTTCTCTGATTACAGACAGAAGGGCACCGAGAACCTTTGTAAAAATTCTTGGAGCTGTAGCTAGGCCAAACGGCAGAGCCACAAACTGGTAATGCTTGTCCAGAAAAGAGAATCTCAGGAACTGATAATGATCTGGATGAATCGGAATATGCAGATATGCATCCTGTAAATCTATTGTGGACATATAATGCCCTTGCTGAACAAAAGGCAAGATAGTCCTTACAGTTACCATTTTGAACGTTGGTATCCTTACATAACGATTCAATATTTTTAGATCCAGAACTGGTCTGAAGGAATTCTCCTTCTTTGGTACAATGAAGAGATTTGAATAAAAACCCCATCCCCTGTTCCAGAACTGGAACTGGCATCATTACTCCAGCCAACTCTAGATCTGAAACACAATTCAGAAATGCTTGAGCTTTCACTGGATTTACTGGGACACGGGAAAGAAAAAATCTCTTTGCAGGAGGTCTCATCTTGAAACCAATTCTGTACCCTTCTGAAACAATGTTCTGAATCCAAAGATTGTGAACAGAATTGATCCAAATTTCTTTGAAAAAACGTAACCTGCCCCCTACCAGCTGAGCTGGAATGAGGGCCACACCTTCATGTGGACTTAGAAGCTGGCTTTGCTTTTCTAGAAGGCTTGGATTTATTCCAGACTGGAGATGGTTTCCAAACTGAAACTGCTCCTGAGGATGAAGGATCAGGCTTTTGTTCTTTGTTGAAACGAAAGGAACGAAAACGATTATTAGCCCTGTTTTTACCCTTAGATTTTTTATCCTGTGGTAAAAAAGTTCCTTTCCCACCAGTAACAGTTGAGATAATAGAATCCAACTGAGAACCAAATAATTTGTTACCCTGGAAAGAAATGGAAAGTAGAGTTGATTTAGAAGCCATATCAGCATTCCAAGTTTTAAGCCATAAAGCTCTTCTAGCTAAAATAGCTAGAGACATAAACCTGACATCAACTCTGATAATATCAAAAATGGCATCACAGATAAAATTATTAGCATGTTGAAGAAGAATAATAATATTATGAGAATCATGATCTGTTACTTGTTGCGCTAAAGTTTCCAACCAAAAAGTTGAAGCTGCAGCAACATCAGCCAATGATATAGCAGGTCTAAGAAGATTACCTGAACACAGATAAGCTTTTCTTAGAAAGGATTCAATTTTCCTATCTAAAGGATCCTTAAACGAAGTACCATCTGACGTAGGAATAGTAGTACGTTTAGCAAGGGTAGAAATAGCCCCATCAACTCTAGGGATTTTGTCCCAAAATTCTAATCTGTCAGACGGCACAGGATATAATTGCTTAAAACGTTTAGAAGGAGTAAATGAATTACCCAATTTATCCCATTCTCTGGAAATTACTTCAGAAATAGCACTAGGAAAAACTTCTGGAATAACCACAGGAGATTTAAAGACCTTATCTAAACGTTTAGAATTAGTATCAAGAGGACCAGAATCCTCTATTTCTAAAGCAATTAGTACTTCTTTAAGTAAAGAACGAATAAATTCCATTTTAAATAAATATGAAGATTTATCAGCATCAATCTCTGAAACAGAATCCTCTGAACCAGAAGAGTCATCAGAATCAGAATGATGATGTTCATTTAAAAATTCATCTGTATAAAGAGAAGTTTTAAAAGATTTTTTATGTTTACTAGAAGGAGGAATAAAAGACATAGCCTTCTTGATGGATTCAGAAACAAAATCTCTTATGTTATCAGGAACATTCTGAACATTAGATGTTGATGGAACTGCAACAGGTAATGGTACATTACTAAAGGAAATATTATCTACATTAACAAGTTTGTCATGACAATTAATACAAACAACAGCTGGAGGAATAGCTACCAAAAGTTTACAGCAGATACACTTAGCTTTGGTAGTTCCAGCACCAGACAGCGATTTTCCTGAAGTATCTTCTGACTCAGATGCAACGTGAGACATCTTGCAATATGTAAGAGAAAAAACAACATATAAAGCAAAATTGATCAAATTCCTTAAATGACAGTTTCAGGAATGGGAAAAAATGCCAATGAACAAGCTTCTAGCAACCAGAAGCAAAGAAAAATGAGACTTAAATAATGTGGAGACAAAAGCGACGCCCACATTATTTGGCGCCTAAATGCATTTTGGCGCCAAAAATGACGCCACATCCGGAACGCCGACATCTTTGGTGCAAAAGAACGTCAAAAATGACGCAACTTCCGGCGACACGTATGACGCCGGAAACAGAAAAGATTTTTTGCGCCAAAAAAGTCTGCGCCAAGAATGACGCAATAAAATGAAGCATTTTCAGCCCCCGCAAGCCTAACAGCCCAGAGGGAAAAAAAGTCAAATTTTTAAGGTAAGAAAAATAATTGATTCAAGTGCATTATCCCAAATATGAAACTGACTGTCTGAAAATAAGGAATGTTGAACATCCTGAGTCAAGGCAAATAAATGTTTGAATACATATATTTAGAACTTTATAAACAAAGTGCCCAACCATAGCTTAGAGTGTCACAGAAAATAAGACTTACTTACCCCAGGACACTCATCTACATGTTTGTAGAAAGCCAAACCAGTACTGAAACGAGAATCAGCAGAGGTAATGGTATATAAGAGTATATCGTCGATCTGAAAAGGGAGGTAAGAGATGAATCTCTACGACCGATAACAGAGAACCTATGAAATAGACCCCGTAGAAGGAGATCACTGCATTCAAAATAGGCAATACTCTCTTCACATCCCTCTGACATTCACTGCACGCTGAGAGGAAAACCGGGCTCCAACCTGCTGCGGAGCGCATATCAACGTAGAATCTAGCACAAACTTACTTCACCACCTCCATAGGAGGCAAAGTTTGTAAAACTGAATTGTGGGTGTGGTGAGGGGTGTATTTATAGGCATTTTGAGGTTTGGGAAACTTTGCCCCTCCTGGTAGGAATGTATATCCCATACGTCACTAGCTCATGGACTCTTGCTAATTACATGAAAGAAAATTGTGCTTTATACAAAAAAATCATAACCACCATAAAAAGGGTGGGCCTCATGGACTCTTGCTAATATGAAAGAAATAAATTTATCAGGTAAATTCTTACATAAATTATGTATTCTTTCATGTAATTGGCAAGAGTCCATGAGCTAGTGACGTATAGGATAGCAAATACCCAAGATGTGGAACTCCACTCAAGAGTCACTAGAGAGGGAGGGATAAAAATAAAGACAGCCAATTCCGCTGAAAAAAATTAATCCACAACCCCAATCATAAGTTTTAATCTTATAAAGAAAAAACTGCTTCTGAAGAAAAAAACCCATCAAAATGGTAGAATTTAGTAAATGTATGCAAAGACCACCAAGTTGCTGCTTTGCAAATCTGATAAACTGAAGCTTCATTCTTAAAAGCCCAGGAAGTGGAAACAGACCTAGTAGAATGAGCCGTAATCTTCTGAGGCGGGGATTTACCAGACTCCAAATAAGCGTGATGAATCAAAAGCTTCAACCACGAAGCCAAGGAAACAGCAGAAGCCTTCTGACCTTTCCTAGAACCAGAAAATATAACAAAAAGACTATAAGTCTTCCTGAAATCTTTAGTAGCTTCAACATAATATTTCAAAGCTCTCACCACATCCAAAGAATGTAAGGATCTTTCCAAAGAATTCTTAGGATTAGGACACAAGGAAGGGACACCAATTTCTCTACTAATATTGTTGGAATTCACAACTTTAGGTAGGGATTTAAATGAAGTCCACAAAACCGCCTTATCCTGATGAAAAATCAGAAAAGGAGACTCACAAGAAAGAGCAGATAATTCAGAAACTCTTCTAGCAGAAGAGATGGCCAAAAGAAACAACACTTTCCAAGAAAGCAATTTAATGTCCAAAGAATGCATAGGCTCAAACGGAGGAGCCTGTAAAGCCTTTAAAACCAAATTAAGACTCCAGGGAGGAGAGATTGATTTAATGACAGGCTTGATATGGACCAAAGCCTGTACAAAACAATGAATATCATGAAGTTTAGCAATTTTTCTGTGGAATAAGACAGAAAGAGCAGAAATTTGTCCTTTTCAAACTTGCAGACAAACCCTTATCCAAACCATCCTGAAGAAACTGTAAAATTCTAGGAATACTAAAAGAATGCAAAGTGAATTTATGAGAAGAACACCTTGAAACGTAGGTCTTCCAAACTCAATAATTAATCTTTCTAGAAACAGATTTACGAGCCTGCAACATAGTTTTAATTACCGAGTCAGAGAAACCTCTATGACTAAGCGTTCAATTTCCATACCTTCAAATTTAATGATTTGAGATCCTGATGGAAAAACGGACCTTGAGATAGAAGGTCTGGTCTTAACGGAAGTGGCCAAGGTTGGCAACTGGACATCCGAACAAGATCTGCATACCAAAACCTGTGTGGCCACGCTGGAGCCACCAGCAGCACAAACAATTGCTCCATGATGATTTTGGAAATCACTCTTGGGAGAAGAACTAGAGGTGGAAAAAGATAGGCAGGTTGATAACTCCAAGGAAGTGGCAATGCATCCACTGCCTCAGCCTGAGGATCCCAGGACCTGGACAGGTACCTGGTTAGTTTCTTGTTTAGATGGGATGCCATCAGATCTATTTCTGGAGGCCCCCACATTTGAACAATTTGAAAAAACACATCTGGGTGAATAGACCCCTCTCCCGGATGTAAAGTCCGACGACTGAGATAATCTGCTTCCCAATTGTCTATACCTGGGACATGGACCGCAGAAATTAGATAGGAGCTGGATTCCGCCCAGGCAAGTATCCAAGATACTTCTTTCATAGCTTGGGGACTGTGAGTCCCACCCTGATGATTGACATATGCCACAGTTGTGATATTGTCTGTCTGAAAACAAATGAACGGTTCTTTCTTCAAGAGAGGCCAGAAATGAAGAGCCCTGAAAATCCAAAATATTGATTGGTAATCTTGCCTCTTGAGATTTCCAAACCCCTTGTGCTGTCAGAGATCCCCAGACAGCTCACCAACCTGAAAGACTCACATCTGTTGTGATCATGGTCCAGGTTGGACAAACAAAAGAGGCCCCTTGAACTATACGATGGTGATCTAACCACCAAGTCAGAGATAGTCGAACATTGGGATTTAAGGATATTAATTGTGATATCCTAGATGAAGAGGTCTCATGTGAAAACGATCAAAGGGGATTGCGTCCGATGCTGCAGTCATGAGACCTAAAACCTCCATGCAGATAGCTACTGAAGGGAATGACTGAGACTGAAGGTTCCGACAGGCTGCAACAAACTTCAAACGTCTCTTGTCTGTTAGAGACAAAGTCATGGATACTGAATCTGGAAACCTAAAAAGGTTACCCTTGTCTGAGGAATGAAAGAACTTTTTGGTAAATTGATCCTCCAATCATGTCTTTGAAGAAACAACACTAGTTGATTTGTGTGAGATTCTGCAGAACGTAAAGACTGAGCAAGTACCAAGATATCGTCCAAATAAGGAAACACCGCAATACCCTGCTCTCTGATTACAGAGAGAAGGGCACAGAGAACATTTGAAAATATCCTTGGAGCTGTTGCTAGGCCAAAAGGAAGAGCAACAAATTGGTAATGCTTGTCTAGAAAAGAATCTCAGGAACTGATAGTGATCTGGATGAATCGGAATATGAAGATATGCATCCTGTAAGTCTTTTGTAGACATCTAATGCCCTTGCTGAACAAAAGGAAGAATAGTCCTTATAGTCACCATTTTGAATGTTGGTATTCTTACATAACGATTCAAGATTTTTAGATCCAGAATTGGTCTGAATGAATTTTCTTTCTTTGGGACAATGAACAGATTTGAAAAAACCCCAGACCCTGTTCCTGAAAAGGAACCGGCACGATTACTTCAGAAGACTCCAGGGTCTGAAACATACTTCAGGAAAGCCTGTGCTTTCTTGGGGTTCACTGGAATGTGTGAGAAAGAAACTTCTCACAGGCGGTCTGACTCTGAAACCTATTCTGTACCCCTGAGAGACACTGTTCTGAATCCAATGATTTTGGACTGTATTTATCCAAACATCCTGGAAAATTTTTAGTCTGAGCTGGAATGAGGGCCGCACCTTCATGCGGACTTAGGGGCTGGTTTAGATCTCTTAAATGGCTTGGATTTATTCCAGACTGAGGAAGGCTTCCAATTGGAAACAGATTCCTTAGGGGAAGGATTAGGTTTCTGTTCCTTATTCTGTCGAAAGGAACGAAAACAGAAGCTTTAAATTTACCCTTAGATTTTTTATCCTGAGGTAAAAAAGTTGGAAATTATAGAATCCAACTGAGAACCAAATAATTTATTACCTTGAAAAGAAAGAGATAGCAACGTCGATTTAGAAGTCTTATCAGCATTCCAAGATTTAAGCCATAAAGCTCTTCTAGCTAAAATAGCTAAAGACATATCTAACATCAATTCTGATGATATCAAAAATGGCATCACAAACAAAATTATTAGCATGTTGAATTAACTTAACAATGCTATACATATTATGGTCTGATACTTGTTGCGCTAAAGTTTCCAACCAAAAAGTTGAAGCAGCTGCAACATCAGCCAAAGAAATAGCAGGCCTAAAAGATGACCTGAACATAAATAAGCCTTCCTTAGATAGGATTCAAGTTTCCTATCTAAAGGATCTTTAAAGGACCAGTCAACACAGTAGATTTGCATAATCAACAAATGCAAGATAACAAGACAATACAATAGCATTTACTCTGAATTTCAAATGAGTAGTAGATTTTTTTATAACAAATTTTTAAAGTTATGTCTATTTCCACTCCCCCTGTACCATGTGATAGCAATCAGCCAATCACAAATGCATATACAAATAGAAAACAGGATTAAGATGGAATACAACGGTTATAGTATGAACCCTCTAGACCACTATTTCCTATAGGAGGCGCTGATGATAAACACAACCATAACAAGGTTAATCTATAGTTAACACAATAGATATAGATATGTACATATGTGGATATATACAATAATACCAAGTAAAAACAAGATGTAAAATGGATACCAGAGGATAAGATAGAAACAGTCCTTGGAAACAAAAAAGTCCAATGGGAGTCCTCAAAGTGTGAAAGACGTGGCAGGCTGCACTCTGACTTTGCCCAATCAGATGATGTGACTCTACAGCAGAAAACAAAAAGGACAGAGGCGCCACATGTGTAGATCAATCAACAACCAAATGATCCAATCATAGAGATACAGGGTACTCACAAGTAAGGCAGCACTCAGTTGTGCCAGTGGAAGTAGGCTGGTATTCTACAGCAAACCAGCTGGCTGGCTGGCATAAGGCCGTCCTCACCACGATCAAATGTTGTACGATACAGCTATGTCACTGGAACTGTGATGGAAGGAAATGTAGAGAGAAGGGCAGTCTTGCCCCTTGGTAGCTGAAAGGGAGTCTTAACACCAACCAAACCGAGTATATGTGTATAAAACATATATATATATTTATTAAAAGCATTCAAATAAGTAAAATATATACCAAAGGTATATCACAAATATCGGCAAGGTGTATACAAGCCTGAGGAAACGGGGAGCCCCCCGAGAAACGCGTTGCTACTATATTCCTTGTATCTTACAGGGGAGATTTTTTTACACCTTGCAGATATTTATGTGATATACCTTTGGTATATATTTTACTTATTTGAATGCATGTAATAAATATATATATGTTTTTATACACATATACTCGGTTTGGTTGGTGTTAAGACTCCCTTTCAGCTACCAAGGGGCAAGACTGCCCTTCTCTCTACATTTCCTTCCATCACAGTTCCAGTGACATAGCTGTATCGTACGGCATTTGATCGTGGTGAGGACGGCCTTATACCAGCCAGCTGGTTTGCTGTAAAATACCAGCCTGCTTCCACTGGCACAACTGAGTGCCGCCTTACTTGTGAGTACCCTGTATCTCTATGATTGGATCATTTGGTTGTTGATTGATCTGCACATGTGGCGCCTCTGTCCTTTTTGTTTTCTACAAATGCATATACGTATAGTCAGTGAATTCTTGCACATGCTCAGTAGGAGCTGGTGACTCAAAAAGTGTAAATATAAAAGAATGTGCAATTTTTTTTAATGGAAGTAAATTGGAAAGTTGTTTAAAATTACATGCTGTATCTGAATCCTGAAAATTTAATTTGACCCGAGTGTCCCTTTAAAAGAAGTACTGTCTTCCGTAGGAATAGTAGTACACTTAGCAAGAGTAGAGATGGCCCCATCAACTTTTTTCTCCCAAAACTCCAATCTATCAGTAGGCAAAGGATACAATTTTTTAAATCTTGAAGGAGTAAAAGAAGTACCCAGTCTATTCCATTCCTTTGAAATCATATCTGAAATAGCATCAGGAACTGGAAAAACCTCTGGAATAACAACATGAGGTTTATAAACCGAATTTAAACATTTACTAGTTTTAGTATCAAGAGGACTAGACTCCTCTATATCTAATGCAATCAACACTTCCTTCAATAAAGAACGAATATACTCCATTTTAAATAAATACGAAGATTTGTTAGTGTCAATATCTGAGGCAGGATCCTCTGAATCAGACAGATCCCCATCAGAGATAGATAAATCAGTATGTTGTCGGTCATTTGAAAATTCATCAACTGTATGAGAAGTTTTAAAAGACCTTTTACGTTTATTAGAAGGCGGAATGGCAGACAAAGCCTTCTGAATGGAATCAGAAATAAATTCTCTCAAATTGACAGGAATATCCTGAACATTAGATGTTGGACCAGCAACAGGTAATGCAACACTACTGATGGAAATATTCTCTGCATGTAAAAGTTTATCATGACAACTATTACAAACTACAGCCGGAGGAACAGTTACTACAAGTTTACAACAAATGCACTTGGCTTTGGTAGAACCGATATCAGGCAGCAGGATTCCAGTAGTAGATTCTGAAACAGGATCAGATTGAGACATCTTGCAATATGTAAGAGAAAAAAAACAGAATTTATGTTTACCTGATAAATTACTTTCTCCAACGGTGTGTCCGGTCCACGGCGTCATCCTTACTTGTGGGATATTCTCTTCCCCAACAGGAAATGGCAAAGAGCCCAGCAAAGCTGGTCACATGATCCCTCCTAGGCTCCGCCTACCCCAGTCATTCGACCGACGTTAAGGAGGAATATTTGCATAGGAGAAACCATATGATACCGTGGTGACTGTAGTTAAAGAAAATAAATTATCAGACCTGATTAAAAAACCAGGGCGGGCCGTGGACCGGACACACCGTTGGAGAAAGTAATTTATCAGGTAAACATAAATTCTGTTTTCTCCAACATAGGTGTGTCCGGTCCACGGCGTCATCCTTACTTGTGGGAACCAATACCAAAGCTTTAGGACACGGATGAAGGGAGGGAGCAAATCAGGTCACCTAAATGGAAGGCACCACGGCTTGCAAAACCTTTCTCCCAAAAATAGCCTCAGAAGAAGCAAAAGTATCAAACTTGAAAAATTTGGTAAAAGTGTGCAGTGAAGACCAAGTCGCTGCCCTACATATCTGATCAACAGAAGCCTCGTTCTTGAAGGCCCATGTGGAAGCCACAGCCCTAGTGGAATGAGCTGTGATTCTTTCGGGAGGCTGCCGTCCGGCAGTCTCGTAAGCCAATCTGATGATGCTTTTAATCCAAAAAGAGAGAGAGGTAGAAGTTGCTTTTTGACCTCTCCTTTTACCGGAATAAACAACAAACAAGGAAGATGTTTGTCTAAAATCCTTTGTAGCATCTAAATAGAATTTTAGAGCGCGAACAACATCCAAATTGTGCAACAAACGTTCCTTCTTCGAAACTGGTTTCGGACACAGAGAAGGTACGATAATCTCCTGGTTAATGTTTTTGTTAGAAACAATTTTTGGAAGAAAACCAGGTTTAGTACGTAAAACCACCTTATCTGCATGGAACACCAGATAAGGAGGAGAACACTGCAGAGCAGATAATTCTGAAACTCTTCGAGCAGAAGAAATTGCAACCAAAAACAAAACTTTCCAAGATAATAACTTAATATCAACGGAATGTAAGGGTTCAAACGGAACCCCCTGAAGAACTGAAAGAACTAAGTTGAGACTCCAAGGAGGAGTCAAAGGTTTGTAAACAGGCTTGATTCTGACCAGAGCCTGAACAAAGGCTTGAACATCTGGCACAGCTGCCAGCTTTTTGTGAAGTAACACAGACAAGGCAGAAATCTGTCCCTTCAGGGAACTTGCAGATAATCCTTTTTCCAATCCTTCTTGAAGGAAGGATAGAATCTTAGGAATCTTAACCTTGTCCCAAGGGAATCCTTTAGATTCACACCAACAGATATATTTTTAAACACTAAAAAACTCTAAGCCATCTCCGTGGAGATGTTGCCTGTACAACGGCAAAGAGAATGACTGGGGAAGGCGGAGCCTAGGAGGGATCATGTGACCAGCTTTGCTGGGCTCTTTGCCATTTCCTGTTGGGGAAGAGAATATCCCACAAGTAAGGATGACGCCGTGGACCGGACACACCTATGTTGGAGAAACAACATATAAAGCAAAATTATCTATTTCCTTATATGACAGTTTCAGGAATGGGAAAAAAATGCAAACAGAATAGGCCTCTGACAAAGAAAAAAAGGACCAGAGGCAAAAAGAAATTAAGTCTTAAATAATGACAGTTTGGACCCTAGTATGACGGCCACAACTGAAAATATTTTTTGGCTCCAAAAACGTCCGCAACAAACATGAGCGTCATAGATGACGCAACCTCGTGAAAAGACTCGGCGACAACTAAGACGCCGGAAATGATGAATTTGCGTAAACAAACTTAATTCTTGCGGCAAAAAAGTCTCGCGCCAAGAATGACGCAATAAATTATAGCATTTTGCGCTCACGCATTTCCCAAATATGAAACTGATAAACCTGAATCATGACAAATAGAAGTATAAACATATATTTAGAACTTTATATACAAAGTGCCAAAACATAGCTGAGAGTGTCTTAACCCCTTAAGGACCAGCGACGTACCCTGTATGTCGCTTGCCTTTTTTTGGGACGTGATTGTTTTATAGCGCGGTCTTGCCACCAGCGTTGAGACTGCTCTATTCCACAAAGCCTGCTGGAGGGAGGGCTTTAATAGCGTGTTCTTGCTAGACTTGTGCTATTATGTCCTGAAAAAACCCTTAACGACCAGTGACATACAGGGTACATTGTGGTCATTAAGGGGTTAAATAAATGAAACATACTTACCAAAAGACACTCATCCACATATAGCAGATAGCCAAACCAGTACTGAAACGAGAATCAGTAGAGGCAATGGTATATAAGAGTATATCGTCAATCTGAAAAGGGAGGTAGGAGATGAATCTCTACGACGATAACTGAGAAACTATGAAATAGATCCCCATTAGGATGACCATTGCATTCAATAGGTAATACTCCCTTCACATCCCTCTGACATTCACTGTACTCAGAGGAATCAGGCTTCAAAATGCTGAGAAGCACATGTCAACGTAGAAATCTTAGCACAAACTTACTTCACCACCTCCATAGGAGGCAAAGTTTGTAAAAACTGAATTGTGGGTGTGGTGAGGGGTGTATTTATAGGCATTTTGAGGTTTGGGAAACTTTGCCCCTCCTGGTAGGATTGTATATCCCATACGTCACTAGCTCATGGACTCTTGCCAATTACATGAAAGAAAATAAAGTTATAGCTAAATAAAATGTTATTTACAAACCTATAGCAAGTGATTCATTTATATTTACCGGTTATGCAATTGCATTAAAATGATATTAAAGAACATCAAGAGTGGGAAAACAATAGGTAAATATACATTAAAATATTGGGTAGAGAGCATTGTTCTAATGTATGCTCATCAGATAGATGGCTAAAAAGACTGCTAAGTTAACATGTTGTGTGATAAAAACAAAAAATAAAATCTATACTATAAGCTACTTATCATATTTATCTTATAAGAAGTAATGTCTTTACAGTCCTTTAGATGACATAGTGAAAATCAGCTCAAACTTTTTAGCTTTTACACCAGATAAGAAACTGCTATGAATCTTTTATAAGATAAGCTTTCACTTTCCATTTAAAGATACAGTGTACTGTGATTACCCCCATTCCAGTACATACGTACTTGTTATAGATAAGCTATGTAAACAAAAAGATACTGAAGAAATCACACCCACAGTGGGGAGTGGAAGAGATGTACTCAAATATAAATTTGTAGCTGTTCTTTAAGAATGGATATAAGTTTATACAGTGAAAGATAAGGGCATATATATGATCTCTCTGTAAGCTCAGCCCATTTGATTGCACAGTGTGTTAAAGCAGAAACAGATATTTCATATACAAAAATAAAGCCAAAGGGGCCTTAAACTCTGCAACTGGTATAACAAATTATTGGAAACACATAAAGGAAAACAAATTTTACAGTATACGGTCTCTAACAGAATTTTCATCATCTAATAATGCCAAATGCCATTCTTTGTGTAGTGAGAGCCTTTATAGCATCATGCACTTTAAAAAAATATTTGTTTCTCATAAAACTGAGGAGTCTGTGTTTCCCCCTTTGGCTTGTTTAACAATTAGACAAAAAATATTTTTAATATATTTCGTTACTTAAAATTGTCATACTTTACTAATTTTGGGTCAAGAAAAATGAATATGACATCTGAATTTTTTTTATTAGATATAGTTTTTGAGATCCCTTACTAGCACTTCAGTAATAGTCATGGTGAAAAGCAATATAACAACAATCAGATGTTTTCTTGATACAACATAATGAAAGTTGATTTTCATTCAATCAATTGCAAATTGCACAAAATGAAAAAACAAAACAAAACACTGTACTATCCCTGTACTATCTGAAATCGTGGCCTGTTCAGCTTGTCACTTTTTGTACTCCTCTTCTGGGGCATCTCTTGTCACTGTCCAATAGTAGTCAACAAGCATAGAAGCATTCCACCTGATTTCTTCGTTCCATTGCGGAAAAGTCTTTGTGGAACCACTTACCGTGCTCATCACTCACTGCACTGCAGTTGTCATGGAGAAAAGTCCAGATAATAGTTGAGAAAGTGGATTTTGAGTGATATGTTGCAGCCTAATTGATGATCCTTTTCTAGAAGGTTACTTGCAAGCTCAACATATTTTCTAGCTCTTTAGTTACCCAAAAGCCATGCACAACACCTTTATAAGCTTCCCAAGCAGCTTTCTCATTACCCTAGAGGATTTGCGCAAAGTTTTCATACTTGGTAAGATCACAAATTTGCAGAACAACAAAGATTCCTTCCTCAACCCCTTCAGAACGGACCCATCCGTCCAAGTTCTGAACGTAAACAAAAAAATAAACAATTTATGCTCAGCTGATAAATGCATTCTTCCATGATGGCAAGAGTCCACGATCCATTACTCATGGGAATTACTCTTCTCTACCACTAGGAGGCGACAGATTCCCAAAAGATGTGCTCAAATAAAACAACCCCAAGAAAAAACAAGGGGTGGGGGCTTGTGCACTCTCACCACCATGAAATAAATTAATTTATCAGGTAAGCATAAATTATGTTTTCTTTCATACAGGTGATCCATTATTCATGGAAACTAATACCCATGCTGTGGCAGTTCACAAGTAATAACATAAAAGGGAGGGATTTAAAAAACTTTTTTTTCACTGAGAAAATATATCCCCAACCCCAAAGGCTGCTTCAGGGGAAGCAAAATCATCAAAATGTTAAAATTTAGTGAACGTATGAAAAGAAGAACAAGTAGCTGCCTTGCAAATTTGATCAACTGAAGCCTCATTCTTGAAAGAAGTGGCAACTGACCTAGTAGAATGAGCTGTAATCCGCTGTGGCGGAGGCTGACCTGCCTCCAAATAAGCTGTGTGAATCAACGAAGGGGCTAAGGAAATAGAGCCCTTCTGACCTTTCCTAGCCCCAGAGAAAAGAACAAATGGTCAAAAGAAATAACACCAACCATAAAAGAAGTTAACCAAAGCCTGAACAAAACAATTAACATCAGGAGACTAGCAATTTTTCTGTGGAATAAAACTGAAAGAGCATAAATCTGCCCTTTTAGGGAACTGGCAGATAAACCCTTATCTAAACCACCCTGCAAAAACCGAAGAACACTAGGAATACTAAAAAAAAAATGACAGGAAAAACGGTGCTTTACAAACCAGGAAATTAAAGTTTTCCAAACCTTATGATAAATCTTCCTATAAACAGGTTTATTAGCATGAATCAGAGTTTCAATTACAGAATCTGAGAAACCTCTATGTCTCACAACTAAGCGTTCAATTTCCAAGCCATCAAGTTTAGAGATTTTAGATCAGGATGGAAGAAAGGACCTTGAGACAGAAGGTCTGACTACAGAGGCCGAGGCCAACTGGACATTTGAACCAGATCTGCACACTAAATCCTGCAAGGCCAAGCTGGGGCAATCAGGATTACAAATGATTTATCTAGTTATCTTGGAAATCACTTTGAGAAAAACCAAAGGAGGAAACAGATAAGCAGGTCGAAATTACCAAGAGACTACTAGAGAATGCACTACCTCTGCCTGAGGATCCCTGGATCTTGCAATGTAACTGGGAAGTTTGGTGTTCAAACAAGAGGCCATCAGATATATCTCTGGAATGCCCCAAAGATCCACAATTAGATTGAACACTTCCTGATGAAGAGACCACTCCCCAAGATGGAGAGACTAACGACTGAGAAAGTCTGCCTCCCAATTGTTCACTCCTGGGATGTGAATCTCAGAAATTAGGAAATAATCGTCATCTGCCCAAGAACGAATTAGAGACACCTCCAACATAGCCAGGGAATTGTGAGTTCCCCCTGGTTGATATAAGCTACTGCTGTGACATTGTCAGTCTGGAAATGGAGATAAGACCCTTTTCAACAGGGGCCAAGCTGAAGTGCCCTGAAAATTGTACAGAGTTCTTCAATATTGATGGGTAACCCCGCCTCCCGAGGATCCCAAACCCTGTGTGCTGTTAGACACCCCTTAAACGGCTCCCCAACTGAAAAGACTTGCATCTTTGGTGATCACAGACCAGGTAGGATGAGCTAAAGAAGCCCCCTATAATAAACTGATGATTCAGCTACCAAGTCAGAGAATGCCTTGTACTGGAATCTAAGAATATTCTTTGAGATAACAGAGTATAATCCCTGCACCATTGACGCAGAATACAAAGATGAAGAGGCTTCATGTGAAATCGAGCCAATGGAATTGCATCTGAAGCAGCAATCACTAGACCTAGTACTTCCATACACAGAGCCACTGAAAGGAATGAAAGACTGAAGGTTCAGACAAGATGACACCAATTTCATCTGTCTCTGCTCCGTTAAAGAAAGACTCATGGAGTCTATTTGGAAACCTAGGAATGTAACCTTTGTCTGAGGAATCAAAGAACTCTTTGGCAAATTGATCCTCCAACTATGCATTTGAAGAAACAACACTAGTTGATTGGTGTGAAATTCTGCTAAAGGAAAAGACGGAGCTAGTACCAAGATATCGTCCAGGTAAGGAAACACTGCAATACCCTGAGCTTTGATTACAGACAAAGGGGCACCCTGAACCGTGGTAAATATTCTTGGAGCAGTAGCCAGACCATACAGAAGAGCAACAAACTAAAAGTGTCAAGAAAAGAAAACCTCAAAAACTGGTAATGTTTTGAGTGAATTGGAATATGAAGGTAAGTATCCATTAAATCTATTGTGGACATAAACTGACCTTGCTGAACAAAAAGGCAGAATAGTCCTGATAGTTTCCATTCTGAATGTTGGAACCCTTACAAACTTGTTCACACAATTTTTAGATTTACTGGTTAGAACTAGTCTGAACGTACCTTCTTTCTTTGGAACAATGAAGAGATTTGAATAAAATCCCAGCCCCTGTACCTGCAAAGGAACTGGAACAACTCACCCCCATAGTTTACAGCTCTGAGACAGATTGAAGAAAGGCTTGAGCTTTTACAGGATTCCTTGGAACATTGGACAGAAAAGATCTACCTCTGGGAGGCCTTGTTCTGAATCCAATTCGATATCCATGCAATACAATATTCTGAACCCAGGGATCTAAACCCAACTGAAACTAAGCCTCCTAAAAGAGACTTAATCTGCCCCCTACCAGAACTACTGGATTGGGGGAGGGCACATTTTGATGCGGTTTTAGAAGTGGGGACAGATTTTTTTTTACCCCATTTGGATTTGTTACAGCTAACATTAGGCCTCCAGACTGAACCAGGAGTCAGTTTTCTGTTCTATTTTGACGAAAGGAAAGAAAAAGTTTAGGAGCTTTGGATTTTCCTTTAGACTTCCTGTCTTGAGGAAGAAAAGTTCCCTTACCCCCAGTGATGGTAGAAATAATAGAATCTAAATCAGACACAAATAACTTCTTTCCTGGAAAGGAAAGAGACAATCTAGATTTAAACACCATATCAGCATCAGATTTAAGCCACAAGGTTCTCCTAGCAAGAATAGCTAAAGACACTGTTTTGACATTAATTTTCAAATACAGCATCAAAAATAAAGAATTTGCACTCTGAAACAAACTCAATAGATTTGCATGAATAGAGTCATCAGCAATAGCCAGCCAGACTATAACCAGTATGCAAAAAGGCCCTTCTATGAAATGATTCCAGCTTCTTCTCTAAATGTTCCTTAAAAGTAGAACTGTCTTCCAAATAAATAGTAGTAAGTTTATAGCTAGAGTGGAAATGGCCCCATCCACTTTAGGAACTGTTTACCATAACTCTAGATTAGCAGCAGGTAAAGCCTTGCAGGTTAAACCTTGCAGAAGAATTAAAAAGGACATCCCTGGCTTAGACCATTCCGTAGCAATCATGTCAGAAACAGCATCAGACACAGGGAAAACCTCAGGGAGATTAACAGTCTTGAAAACTGAATTTAAATGATTACAAGGTTTATCAGATGATTTATGATCTTTAACCCCTAAAGTGAATATGTTCCATTTTAAACAAAGAGGAAATAACAGGTTCTACTTCAGATGAGTAATCCTCATTTTCAGAGGAAACTTCACCATCTGAAGATACCACAGTATCCTTGGGGTCAGGGCATATAGTACTTGTAGAAGGTAAAATCTGAACTAACCTTTCACGCTTATTTGACGGCATGAGAGCAACCAAAGCCTCAGACAACAGCCTTGATGAATGATGTCATAGCAGGCAGCACCACATCCGTATTTAGATGTAATGAACAAAGAGTAGGTGCATTAGTACCCAAAGAAACAGCATTAGATTGGTCTGTATGCATCAACAAATCTAAACATGAGCCACATAAATGAGCTAAAGAAGGCACTACAGCTTTTTTACAATATGCAAATCTAATAATGGCAGAAAGGTGTTCAGGAGACTCAGCTTCTAAGTTAAATTTAGGGACAGAATTCCCCACCACCACCTAGGAGATGATGCACGCTAAGCTGAGCTAAGTAGAGGAGAAACATTACTGACAAAGTGCACCAATCAACTGATTGTCAAAAAGGTAAATAGCGCGACAAAAAACAGTGCAAGCATAACCGTGAAAGCGTGCACTAACCAGTCACTAAAACCCAGTGCGTAAAACTAACCTGTTACTCCTAGAAGGCTAAGGGACATTCGCAAACACAATGAGCGCAAAGCCGGCGAGCAAAAACAAGCCGACGCACGAAAAACTAAATGCATAAAAAACCCTACGCTCGAAAAGCAAGGGTAATAGTGAAGGATCTGTCCCAGGGCCATATATATTTACATATCGAAAATGTTTAAATTTTAAAAATGCCCATAAAATAGCTAAATGAGTGTCTACATAATAAAATAAAATTAAATATACTTACCCATAGACACTCCTCCACTATCAAACAAGTAGCAAACAGCCAAACCAGTGCTAAAACATATCAGCAGAGGTATATAAAGGGAGGCAAAAGGCACGTCCCTGCGACTGAGGGCCTATAAAAGTTTTCTCATGAGGTGAAACCATTGAATCATAAACCATACCCCAAATGCATTCCTCTGACAAGCAGTGTACTCTGAGGGGAAACAGGCTTCAACATAGACTGAAAACCCCTTTCTCTGAAGAATGAAGATGTGCAATGATTTTTCAACCTCCTCCAGCAAAAGCAGACTGAGGTATGTGTGAGGAGTTTTATAAAGCTCTTGGGGTTTGGGAATCTATGACGTCTTCTAGTGGTAGAGAAGAATAATTTCCATAAGTAATGGATCGTGGACTCTCACCACCTGTATGAAAGAAAAATAAATAAAATGAAGCCTATGATCATCACTGCGATCATATGCTTAAAAAACTGCACTAATTGGCTCCTGGGGGACTGCCTGCGTTGTTAGGCACGTCCCCCAGTCAGATCAACTGCCGCTTGTTTCCAGAATTCAGTAGGACGCCACAAAAGTAAGGACGTTTCATGCCGTCCTAAAGGTTTTTAAGCCCATCGTTTTTAGGACGGCATGGAACGTCCTAACAGCGTCTAGAGGTTAACTTTGGCTTTGCTCAGCAGTGGAAAACTGCTGAGGTACTCTCAGGTACTTGAAATAGTCTCCATCTTTGTTCATCCCCTTTACAAAGTTCTTCATAAACACATTTACGTGGCATCCTGGCTTTTAACGTAAGGTGTAACCACAAAACGGAAAACAATGAAAGGAAAAACACTAACCTTCACTTCATGCAAGCTATACACAGACAATAAAACAAGGCCTACAGTGACTCCTCATTCATGTTCTCAGAATTGCCAGGTTCCTTAATAGGCTGCTAGGAGCGCCACATCCTTTACACTATACTAATACCCTACATCATCATATATGTGCTATATCTCGGAACTGAAAGATTTAAATGTCATATTCGTTTTCCGCATGCTGAAATCAATTAGAAGTATTTTCAAGAAACATTATCATTGTAGAGCAGTGTTATCTTATCCTTGAATTAGCAATAGTCCCTCAGAAGGTAAGAAAGACCACTCATGACTATCAAAGGAAATTACTACAAATATCACCCCAGCTTTTTCCTCAAATGTGTAGCGTTTATTTCTTACCTTCCTATACCAGGTGATGGAGCTTGAGCGTTACTAAATGAATTCTGTAAATTGAAAAAAATAAAAATAATAAAAAAGTTATTAGGATTATAGGAAGCAATTAAAACCATTACATTTGGTCACACACACACACATATATATATATATATATATATATATATATATATATATATATATATATATATATATATATATATATATATATATATATATATATATATATATATATATATATATCTCTATATATATATATATATATTTATATATATAGATATATCTATATATAGATATATCTCTCTCTATATATATATATATATATATATATATATATATATATATATATATATATATATATATATATATATATATATATATATCTATATCTATATATCTATATCTATCTCAGTTTTTACCCAGTCCAGTCTGAGTGCGGTCCATTCCTGTGTTTTGTATTTACATAGGGGAGATTACAAAAGCCTGTGTCACCCTGGTAGGTTCCCAGTTGGTTTGTTTGAAAGTATGCATTTTGTGGGTATATTACAAAAGAGAGAGAAAAACTTAATCCCATGTCAGGTCTGATAAACCTGATGATTGTGTTGTGCCTTTATAAAAAGGTAGTTCCTCTTAAATCAACAAAATTTAAAGAATCTCTGAATGACATACCAATAAAAGAAACATAGTATACCTACACAAAACATTCCTGAATACAATGTAGTGGTTACTACAGCTTCAAATAGCTGCAAACCTTGGCCAAAAGTTAAAGACAGGCATAGGTGTTATACAGAGGGCATATAGTGTCAAAATTATAGGCTCTACCACCTCTGTAATATAGTTAGTACCAAACTGTATTGCTGTGAAAACAAAGATGTTATTTTCTGTTAGACCAGAGTCATCTTCCCGGTAGTTGACAGCGGCATTCGCCGCATTCTAGGTCTGACCGGACTGGAAAACCGTCCTCGACAGGGGGCACAATGGCAGTGCCTGTATTGGATATGCATGTGATTGTATATGGAGTGGCATACATTTCCCTCCTGGGACTCCCTTTGTTGAGAGCTTGTATACAGACCAGTGGCTTTCTAGCATCCTGTAAGCCCTCCTTCTCCTCTTACATCACTGTGTTTCACTCCAGCGATAGAAGTATCCGGATTTTTAGAACACTTATTGTATCACTGAATGATTTGAGATATCTGACTTCAGCAAAAAAAAAAAAAAAACAGCAATCGCCTTCCCACAGAGTATCCTCCTTGGTAAGTATCAAAGGTATCCACAGCAAGTGCTGCGACAGGCTATATGTCAGCCTTTACTTCAGGTACCAAACATAGCCAGCTGACAGGAAATGTTTTACACTTCTCACCTATGAATGTCCAGGTAAGTACAAGAAAATAGTGTCCGGACAAGAGTCCTCGCAAAGAGCTAAAGTCTTATCCGACACCATATGTGTTTCACACCACAGGCAGTCTCTTGCTGGGGCTTCGTCAGGGCTGTAATAACCTCAACTCAAAACAGCCTTTTTAACAGCGTAATTTTTGGTGACGTAGATAAATATCTCCTACAAAAAGAGGCCAAGTGGATTTTTGTGCTAAAAACAAGGTTCCCCTTGGGCCTCAATGAAAAATTGGACTATGCCTACTTTCTCTAATAAGATACAATGAAGTAAATTAATCTTAGAGGAGGTTTGTGCTTTCCATGTATTCAAAGTACCTCAAGGTTAGATCTATGTTGAAAAAAAGTTTTATGTAATTTACATAAATGTAATTGATTTCTGAAGAGGTGTATGCTATTTCTAATAGAGGAAATGTTTGTATCAATAGACGTATATACTTAAAATGTATAGGTTATATTTATTGTTAGGTAATGTGTTATTAAAATAGAAAATATGGACAATGTCCCTTTAAGCTTCTTTGTTTTCGCAGCAATACGGTTTGGTACTAACTATATTACAGAGGTGGTAGAGCCTATAATTTTGACACTATATGCCCTCTGTATATCACCTATGCCCGTCTTTAACTTGTGGCCAAGGTTTGCAGCTATTAGAAGCTGAAGTGGTTAAATTGTATTCAGGGATGTTTTGTATAGGTATACTATATTTCTTTTATTGGTGTGTCACACAGAAATTCTTTAAATCTTGTTGATTATAAAAAAAACAATTCTATTTTGAAATTTAAAAGAGTGCTGAATTCCCTTTCTGTTTAAGAAGATATAGCTATCCTCTCATATCTCTCTATTTACAATTTTTTGTGTTACACACATATATATATATATATATATATATATATATACACATACACATATATATATATATATATATATATATATATTTATATTACAGGCAAAGTGGGAAACTACGGCAAAGTATGAAATTAGCTTATTTTATTCTGACCTTTTACCTAGGCATTTTTTTCCCTCAAAATATAATATAATAAAGGTAGCCCTCAATTTATGCCGGGGTTAGGTTCCAAAAGGAATGGTTCTAAATAGAAACTGTTGTAAATTGAAACCCAGTTTACAAAGTAAGTCAATGGGAAGTGAGGGAGTTAGGTTCCAGGCCCCTCTCAAAATTGACATAAGTAGCACCGAATACATTATTTTTAAAGCTTTGAAATGAAGACTATAAATGTTAAACAGCATTATAAACAGTATAAAATAATCACATCACAGCATGTATAAAACTAAGTTTAATGAACAAAAACATTTTTTACTTGCATTTTTCTGCAAATAGGTCTCTACATTGACAGTAGCATAAACTATAGTACCTAATATTGGGTCTGCATCTATTCTATGCATTGCAGTCTGGACTGATTTATAGCCACCCTGACCCTCCTAGTCCCCAAGCAGCTGGGCAAAAAGATGAAAGGGAAGTTTCCCTTTATCACGGCTGCTAGATCTTGTTCCTTTGAAAGCTGCTGGATAGCTCAGGTCTGTTTACACAGATTCATTTCAGCCTGCTAGACTTGTAATTTATTTGCTGCAACACAAGTGGACAGCTCAACCTACTGGCCTGTCCTTATTTTAATTAATGCACTGCTTCTCAGTGCTTTCAGTAGCAGTAACATGACTGGAAAAAAAGGCGTTATTCTGAAACGACGCAAATTGAACCGGCGCAAAACGAGGGCAACCTGTATAGACAACAAGGGGAACACTCAAGTCAAAAAAATGTATGATTCACATAGAGCACAAAGTTTTAAGACCTTTTTATATTGACACTTTAGCACAAGCTCATGGGGTATACTTATACTAATCTGTGATTGGCTGATTCCTGTCACATGCTACAAGGGATCAGAAAATAGAAAAAAAAATTACTGTTTATATGAAATTCAGCGTAATTGTTATTGCCTTGTCTTTTTATTATGCACTTTTTTAATTAATTGAAACCCAAACTAATTCAAAAGATAATTGAAAACGCAGATGAGAATATTTTATGAACGAACAGGTATCTGAAAACTAAACAAATTTTTTGATGAACATATTTTAGTCTTCTCAGATGATAATATATTAACAACAACCTAAATACAAATATTCTTATGAGCACTAGTCACAGGCTAATAAGAATTTTGTCTGCCTTTGACATTTGACTATCTTTATATCCACTAATCATAAACCAGTTTGCAAGTCCTAGGCTATGACTTGCTGTCAGAGTGTACAGGGCATGGGGCTATGATGCTGCAGTGCATTGATGCTGTATAGTTCCTCTCGCTTAAACCCATTGACACTCAGCTAAGTCATGGTATGCAAGAAATTATAGTTTCTACACGTGCATGGTATTACATTTTCAAGCAAGCTGTTCAGAATTAATAGTGAAGGCAGAGAAGGATACAGTGTGCTTACAGCATTGTGGTGTGCACTGGAGATGGAGGGGGGGGGGGAATATAGATACAGAGAATATTTTTGTATCACCCCACACACCCAAGTTCATAAGCCCTTACATAAAGGTAGTGTCAAAAGTTCATAGGGCACCTCCCTTCCTTCCAGATGGGATACATTGAAATATAACCAAGCTAGGACTATACAGAAAGTGAGAAAAAGCAGGATAAGCTTAAAGCATTCACTCTGAAATAAACCAGGTATAAGGCACACCAAAACAGGACTGTGCCAATGCACATGTTCAAGCTGCCATTATGAATAGTTTGCCATAGAAGTTTAAGGCATATGAAACCCCACATTTTTCTTTAATGATTCACTTTCAATTTTAAACAACTTTCCAAATTACGTCTATTTAATTTGATACGTTCTCTTGCTATCCTTTGTTGAAAAAATAAAATTATGCTTACCAAATAATTTTCTTTACTTTTGACGGGGAGAGTCCACAACTGCATTCATTACTTTTGGGAAATACAGAACCTGGCCACCAGGAGGAGGCAAAGACACCCTAGCCAAAGGCTTAAATACCTTCCCAACTTCTGCCAAGGGAACAAGGAACAGTAGGAGAAATATCAAGGTGAAAATGTGCCAGAATAACAAAAAAATGAATCTGGTAAACATAATTTAAGTTTTTCTTCTTAAACGGGGAGAGTCCACAGCTGCATTCATTACTTTTGGGAAATCAATACCAAAGCTTATATAGAGGACACTGAATGCAAACGGCCGGGAACAAAAAGGCGGCCCATTCTGATAAAACCCGGACTCCCGATAAAAAAAACACTTCAACAGAAGCAGGAGAACAAAAATATGGAAAGACGACAAGGTAACTGCCCATCAATTAGAACCATAACAATCCCAGTTAGAGATCACTCGAAATGCAGGACTCCACTGAGCACAAACGCCTCTGAGGAGACAAAAATCCCGCTCATTAGAAGCGCACAAACAAAAAACCTCTCCATGAATAATGGTAAGGGAAAACAAACAGACTCCCACATCTTTCTCCCTAACTGAAAGAATGGAAGATCAGATAAGGTCCAAAAGAAA
Organism: Bombina bombina; assembly: GCF_027579735.1. Taxonomy (NCBI): domain Eukaryota; kingdom Metazoa; phylum Chordata; class Amphibia; order Anura; family Bombinatoridae; genus Bombina; species Bombina bombina. The sequence continues at coordinate 428,185,370 of NC_069504.1, read as the reverse complement.
CTCCAGAAAACAATACACGAAGATTCAGACAAAACAGAGAGAGAAGGCCTTCACATAACCTGAAAAATGCGGCTACCAGGCTGCAAGAGGACAAGGTCTCGTATAAAATATTCTACCGACGGAGAGCAAAAGAAGGGAAAAATTCAAGATCACCTCCTACATGGATCCAAAAGGAACCAAAGGAAAGCCTTAACCTGAACCAGAAGGCACACAAGGAAGAACAAGACTACCTTCCCAAAGACAGCTAAACAGCACAGAGAAACTAAACACTGTAGGTCATAAACACCCCTGGAGCAGAACAGAAACGGAATAGTAACATCCGTTTATGCCACAAAAGAAAGCCGCAGGCTTCGATCGGAAGGCAGTCCGACTAAACGTCATAACATGGTAATTAGCCAACTGAATAGCTAGCAAACGTGCACCAGGACATCCCTGTAAAGGACAAGAAAATAAAGTCAGAAAGTAGGGCGGACCAACTCCTCAAGGAAGGACAACCCCTGACCAAAGGAAGAACCAACCACTAGTTCTTAAGAAAAGAAACCGTAAGAAGGCACCGACACCCAGAGACTAACTCGAGATCAAGGATACCTATCAACGTTAACCCTCAGAAACCCGAAGGTATGGTACATCGCAACAAGAGAAACCTCGACCCACTGAACGCCTAGAGACAGATGAAGGAAAAACTACCTCAGTAAGAGCATTCTAGTTAGGCGCAGTAGACCGGATCCTTCAAAATAGAAGGAAAACTAAAAAATCCAGGAATATTCTAGAAAAGAAATTTCCAGGAAAAACTTCCATCTCTCCAGAAGAGAGAAGGGAACCGTCCCAGAAGATAAGGAGAGTTCCCCAGGCCTGGGAAATCAAACCTGCTACCGGACGCCAGACATATCTAAGACTATTAAAATATGGGAACAGAACAACCAAATGCCAAGTCAAAGACGAGGGCTAGGTTAAAAATCCTTACACCCAAAACCAGCAACCGGATCAAAGGCCAAAATCTTGCAGAACAACAACAAGATACTACTTCTGGAATGAAAATTGAACCAGAATCGATGCAATCACTGGCAAGCCCCCATGGGGTCTTGAACTCTGATCTCTCAAGATGTATCCCAGTGACTGGTCACTCAGCCCCAAAGGGCTTCTAAGATAATACCTACAAAGTCTGAAGACAAAAGAAGGAACCAAAAGAGAACAGAACTCCAACTTTGGAAATTAATCCCTGATTGAGAAAAATGACAGTCTCTAAAGATCCAAACTGGATCATCTCCAGAAAAACAATAGCACAAAGGAATTAACGAATGAACAATTATCCCAAGAAACTCCTAGTAGGCGACGGCAAGAGAGACTGCATAACAATCAACCAGATCCCTAAGTATAAGGATCAAAAGGAGGATACTGCAAGGAAAAAACAGTCCCGAAGAACCGGGTCTACTTAATCAGAGGACCGGAAGTCCTACCCCAAAAGACACGGGGAAGCGAAAAGGGGCAGCAAACCTCAAAAAGAGAAAAGCACTGGTGAAGGAGATCGTACAATAGGATAATTCGATCCACAAAGGAGTACCAATAGAGAGGATCACTTACCCCCTCACCATGTATTGAAGATCTTCAAGCAGTCATCTGATCCCCCTTAGAAGAGAGGACTCAAGCTCCTGTCCAAAGGACCTCAGGAACTACAAATACACTGCCACAGCAAGATTCCTAACCCAGCTAGCCATGCAAGCTATGCAAGGACAAAACACTTAGGATAGAGTACGAACCAACGTTGGATGGCCCCCTATAACTTGTAAATACAAGAAAACAACCTCTTAACAAGAAGTAAGCAAACTTAGTACCCAAACAGGACCAGCCTGTTGCCAAGGATACAACATGTCTGATATAAACCTCAAAAGAACAGAGTGAACTAGTACCCAACCAGGACCAGCCTGCAGACCAGGGTACAGTGAACTGTTCAAGAGCTTAACTGAAAGTTCCAACCCCTAGCAGGGCTAGACCAAACAGACAAACAAGAGACAAATAAGTTCTGAGGCTTAAACATTGTCTTAAGCTTTTTTTTGTGTGTGACTTCAGCCGGAAACAACAACCATTGCGACCATAAAGTCGCTAGTATCCAAATCCCAGAGAAGAAAAGAACTTCCAAAAGGAAGATTATAACAGTCTCGAGCACCGGAAATAAAAAACATATCCTAACTGGATTAAAATAAAGTAGGCAGCACCTGCAGGCGAAACTCCAAAGGAATATAAACATTAACAGGGCTAGCTAGCCTGTCAGACCTGATTCTTCTAGAGCTCAGAACTGGGATCAGAGATACACAAACAATAGACAGTCAGGGGAAAGACCCTCATCCCTCCCCTCGTCTAGTGCTGTTCACCATCAGAAGAATGAGGATCCGGAGGCAAATTAAGACTAAAATCCTCCAAGGATTCCAGTACCTGCCGCAGCAATACACGCAGGTGCATCAGACTGACTTGAAAGGCAAAACTCATCTCCGGCGGGGCATCTGAAGGCCCCGATCCAGCCAGCTGTCCCCCTGAAGCCTCAGAGGGAACTACTCCCCCAGAGGAAGGACCCGTCAGAAAAAAAGGAGACTGATAAGCTCTTGGCTGGCTGCCCTCAAGAAGCTGTAAATACGCCAGCGCCACTAATATGGCTATGCGCAACCGAGTAGCAACCTCTGGTGGAAAGAAACCTCCTTCCGGAGAAGGGGTAACGGAATTTGGGAAAACTGCTTGCAGAACGCGCTTCACGGGACACAGAATCCTCAGAGGCGGACGGCTCAGTGGTCTCCAATCTCTCCCCAGAGGGAGAAAAGAGCACTCTATTACGGCATACAGAACATAAATGATTGACTGGGCTGGATTACCCGGGCCTCCATACAATTTAAGCAGGAGAAAGAATCTGAGTCAGAAAAATGCTCCTCCGAAAAATCAGAATCCTAGATAACTTGACCAGACAAATTTAGACAAAAATAACTGGCACCCCCCCCCCCCCCCCATGGCTGGGGCACTCACCACCTCCTATGACCCAGACAAGCAGAGAAACAGGTCCTCTCCACCGCCACTAGGTCATGATACAGAAATGGAGAATGAAAAACATGACCACGCCCGGTAACAAGGTCCGACATATAGGCCAAAGAAAAGCGCACCAGTCCACAAGAACTGCCTAGCTCGACATGTAGGTCAAAGAAAAACACGCCAGTCCACAAGAACTGCGTCGCTCTAAAAATTTTACGTTCCCTAATAGCCATGAGCCCCAACATTTCTAGACATAAGCAGACAGAATCACATAACTAACATGACTTAAGTCCCCCACTGCTTAATAACCCCCCTCAGGAGATATTAACCCTTGATTCCATAAAGATAAAAGGAGTCCCACTGAGACCCTGTCTTCTATCATTACATTACATCCACAATGAAAAGTAAAATGAAACGATTTTACCGGAATCTATGCCGTGGAACAGTAACACGGTCCTTCAAGTTTGACAGATACTAGCGTCGCTTCTGACATGGACTTGAGTGAAGAAAGCAGGCAGCAAAACTTGTCAATGCTGATTGCTTATGGAGCAGTTAATATGAGTCGGGATGGTTTCGCAGAAAGACTCTCCCAGCATCTCTGGACTCTAGCTTTCATCCATGCTCTCACTGAGAGGCTGATAGGACTACTTAAAACTCCAGTCCCATTTTGAAGAGTACTACCCTCCATAAGAGACTACTCCGTAAAGTTCTGACACTTCTCTGCCAACCTCCTGTGACGAAAGGCAAAGAATGACTGGGGGGGATGAGGAAAGTGGGGGAGGTATTCAAGCTTTTGGCTGGGGTGTCTTTGCCTCCTCCTGGCGGCCAGGTTCTGTATTTCCCAAAAGTAATGAATGCAGCTGTGGACTCTCCCCATTTAAGAAGAATTAAACACAGAGTAGCAGAGCACTTCTGTCAGGTGCACGCCAATGTAAGGGTGCTGTAACCCCCTGTTAGTCAACAGTTCACAGACGGCAGCACCTTCCAATAGATAAAAAGTATTATTTCATCATATAAGGATTACAAAAAATGTGACGTTTCGGGTGTATCACCCTTAATTATACATAGCTACAAACTAACAAGTGCACTCTTATATAGGCCCACCTACACTCAGGTGTCCAATTAACACCAAAGTACAACACGACCTAGTGGTTACATCTTGTTACAAGGATATCAATCCCAAACTCGTTACATTTAAAGTACATAGTGCAGATTAAAAGTTAAAAACAATATACAAATATCATAGCACAATATGTTAATATACGCTGTAATTTTTTTCAAGGCACTCCGCAATGGAATATATTCATAGGAAGCTTTACAGAAATAAAGAAAAATCTAATTCTTTATTTAAACCCTGGGAGTTGCATGGCATTTAATTTGTATATCCAAAATGCCTCTTTCCTTTTAAGTAACAGCAGGAAGTTGTACTGCATCTATTACTTGAAAACAGATTTGACTAATATTGTGTCCACATTGCAAAAAATGGCTAGATACAGGGGCCTCCTGGTTATTGCACCTAATGTTACTTTTATGTTGGATTATTCTTTCACGGGCCCTACGGGTGGTCTCCCCGATATAGATCCTCCTACACAGACATTTAATAAGGTAAATTGCAAACTTGGTATTGCATGTGTAATAACCCCTTATGAATCATTTTTTTCCGGTAAGCGGATGTACAAATATTGAGCCTTTTATCATTGAACTGCAGTTACCACATCCTAGGCACGGATAACAACTGTCTTTTTTCCCCTTTCAAATAACCTTGTCTTAGCATTTTCTCACTACCAAGATCAGTGTGGACCAGAGTGAAAAATATAAAAACTAAAAATATAAAAACTAAAAAATATATATATATAAAAAAAACCAATCAATCAATCAATCAATCAATCAATCAACAATCAAAAAAGGAACTGGTGATTAGTTATCAGAAGTCGTTCCTTTGATGTATAAGCTCTTCTATTGTTCTTCAAATACCTGTGGAAAATAATATGACATAGTGCAATATTGCTAGTGAACCAATATAACAAATTGAAATAAGGCTTACCAATACTGTTGACGCGTTTCGGCCTTCTATCATAGGCCTTTATCAAGACTTCTATATTATATTATATCAAGACTGTTATATTGGTTCACTAGCAATATTGCACTATGTCATATTATTTTCCACAGGTATTTGAAGAACAATAAAAGAGCTTATACATCAAAGGAACGACTTCTGATAACTAATCACCAGTTCCTTTTTTGATTGTTGATTGATTGTTTTTTTTTTTATATATATTTTTTTATATTTTTTTAGTTTTTATATTTTTATTTTTTACATTTTATATTTTTCACTTTTTTCAAATTTTTTCACTTTTCACGATTTTTCAAGATTTCGTCACATACGGATCCTTCATGATGGTTTAACACAGCTTCGTGTAACACACATTTTTATATATTTTTTATATCTTTAGCATCTGATTTTGACTTTTATATTTTTATTTTTTGTGCACACTCACTGGATTTCCCACGAACACACCGGAGCCACTCATCACTTTATTTATTTCCTGGATACAATTGACATTGACTTTGACTCTGTTTCTGCCTAATGGATTACAGGGATTAGGACTTATCTCCGTTTTATCTTTAGACGTTTTTTCTATACACTTTTAGGTGCACCTAATATTTACTTGTTTTATTATGACTTGTTTTATTATTACTTAGCATTGTGTAATGTTCTATTTAATGTGACCTTCTTTTTGGATATATCCTTAGATGGTTAGATAGACCATACGACTTTTTATACTTTTATCTTTTTATATATGTAAACTCTTATAAATCTTGTATTAACCTTCTGGCGCTCTACACGTTGTTTATTTGATTTACATTACCTGATGTGTTCAGCTAGCTCTCATTAATGCATTGCTGCCCCTTCAAAAAAGGATAGCAAGAGAACAAAGCAAATTTGAGAAGTAGTTTAAAATGTAATGCTCTTTCAGAATCAGGAAAGATACATTTAGGCATTTCATGACCCATTAGATCAATTGTAGAAATGTAAAACTCAATTTGCTCCTTTAACATGTAAAGCTTGCAAGCCCACTTCTAAAACACATTCATGCATGGTGATCAGATGGCAACTCTTAGGCTAGTCCTACCACCTTCATCATTTATGTAACGGTCTTTTGCATTATTATCCTGTCATCATGCACCTAATTGTTCACTGTGCTGTGGGATTAGTTGGTGCTTTTATGTAAGGACCATTAAATACAATAGAATTGCATAACCCAAAAAATGCAGAATAAAAAAAATCAATGCAGTAGCACTTACTCTGAATTTCAAAAGAGCATCAGATAATTATTGTGATTTACTACTAAAAAAACATAATTTATGTAAGAACTTACCTGATAAATTCATTTCTTTCATATTGGCAAGAGTCCATGAGCTAGTGACGTATGAGTTATACAATCCTACCAGGAGGGGCAATGGTTCCCAAACCTCAAAATCCCTATAAATATACCCGTCACCACACCCACAATTCAGTTTAACGAATAGCCAAGTAGTGGGGTGATAAAATAAGGAGTAAAAAAGCATACAAAAAGAGAAACTGGAAATATATAAAATTGCGCTTTTATACAAAAATCATAACCACCATAAAAAGGGTGGGCCTCATGTACTCTTGCCAATATGAAATAAATTAATTTATCAGGTAAGTTCTTACATAAATTATGTTTTTTTCCATGTAATTGGCAAAAGTCCATGAGCTAGTGACGTATGGGATAGAAACACCCAAGATGTGGAAGACCACAGAAGTCACTAGAGAAGGAGGGATAAAATAAAAACAGCCATTTCTGCTGAAAAAAATTAAATCCACACAAAAAAATAAGTCTTTCATAAATTTCACGAAAAAAACTTAAATCATAAGCAGAAGAATCAAACTGAGACAGCTGCCTGAAGAACTATTCTACCAAAGACTGCTTCTGAAGAAGCAAATACATCAAATTGGTAAAATTTAGTAAATGTATGCAAAGACCAAGTTGCTGCTTTGCAAATCTGATCAACTGAAGCTTCGTTCTTAAAAGCTCAAGAAGTGGCGACTAATGTAGTAGAATGAGCTGTAATTCTCTGAGGTGGAGACTGTCCCGCATCGAAATAAACCTTGTGAATCAAAAGCTTTAATTCTAGCAGAAGAGATAGCAAAAGAAATAACACTTTTCAAGAAAGTAATTTAATATCCAAAGAATGCATAGGCTCAAAAGGAGGAGCCTGCAAAGCCTTCAAAACCAAATTAAGACTCCAAGGAGGAGAGATTGATTTAATAACAGGCTTGATACGAATCAAAGCCTGAACAAAACAGTGAATATCAGGAAGTTTAGCAATCTTTCTACGAAACAAAATAGAAAGAGCAGAGATTTGTCCCTTCAAAGTGCTTGCAGACAAACCTTTATCCAAAACATCCTGAAGAAACTGTAAAATTCTAGGAATTCTAAAAGAAAGCCAAGAGATTTTATGAGAAGAACACCATAATATATAGGCTTTCCAGACCAGATAATAAATCTTCCTTGAAACAGACTTACGAGCCTGTAGCATAGTATTAATCACTGAGTCAGGGAAACCTCTATGGCTAAGCACTAAGCGTTCAATTTCCATACCTTCAAATTTAGCGATTTGAGATCCTGATGGAAAAACGGCCCTTGAGACAGAAGGTCTGGCCTTAAAGTAAGTGACCAAGGTTGGCAACTGGACATCCGAACAAGATCCGCATACCAAAACCTATATCATATCAGAAACACATGCAACTGTGCCATTATAATCTTGGAGATCACCCTTGGAAGAAGGACTAGAGGTGGAAAAATGTAAGCAGATTGGTAAAACCAAGGAACTGCTAACGCATCCACCATCTCTGCCTGAGGATTCATGGACATGGAAAGGTACCTGGGAAGCTTTTTGTTTAGATGGGAAGCCATCAGATCTATTTCAGGAAGACCCCACATCTGTACAATCTGAAAAAATACATCTGGATGGAGAGACCATTCCCCTGGATAAGAATGACAACGGAGATAATCTGCTTCCTAATTGTCTACACCTGGGGGGATATGTATCGCAGAAATTAGACATGAGTTGGATTCTGCCCAAGAAAGTATCCAAGATACATCTTTCATCGCTAAAGGACTGCGAGTCCCACCTTGATGATTGACATATGCCACAGTTGTGATATTGTCTGTCTGAAAACGAATGAATGATTCTCTCTTTAATAGAGGCCAAGCATGAAGAGCCCTGAAAATAGCACAGAGTTCTAAAATATTGATTGGTAACCTCGCCTCTTGAGAATTCCAAACTCCTAGTGCTGTCAGAGACCCCAGACAGCTCCCCAACCTGAGAGACTTGCATCTGTTGAAATCACAGTCGAGGAAGGATGAACCAAAGAGGCCCCTTGAATAATCCGATGATGGTCTAACCACCAAGTCAGAGAGAGTATAATGTTGGGGAATATCAATTGTGAGAGAGTATAATCCCTGCACCACTGATTCAGTATGCAAAGCTCTCATATGAAAACGAGCAAAGGGGATCGCGTCCGATGCTGCAGACATGAGACCTAAAACTTCCATGAACATAGCCACTGAAGGGAATGATCGAGACTGAAGGTTGAGACAGGTTGAAACCAACTTCAAACATCTCTTGTCTGTTACAGACAGGGTCATGGATACTGAATCTATCTGGGAACCTAAAAAGGTAACCATTGTCTGAGGAATCAAGAAACTCCTTGGTAAATCGATCATCCAACCATGCCTTTGAAGAAACAACACAAGTTGATTCGTGTGAGATTCTGCTAAATGAAAAGATTGAGCCAGTACCAAGATATCGTCCAAATAAGGAAACACTGCAATAGCCTGCTCTGATTACAGATAGAAGAGCACCTAGAACCTTCGAAAAGATTCTTGGAGCTGTTACTAGGTCAAATGGAAGAGCATCAAATTGGTAATGCTTGTCTAGAAAAGAGAATCTCAGAAACTAATAGTGGTCTGGATGAATTGGAATGTGAAGATACGCATTCTGTAAGTCTATTGAGGATATGTAATGACCTTGCTGAACAAAAGGCAGAGTAGTCCTTATAGTCACCATCTTGAAAGTTGGGACCCTTATAAATTGATTCAAAAACTTCAGATCCAGAACTGGTCTGAATGAATTTTTCTTCTTCGGGACAATGAGTAGATTTGAATAAAAACCCAGACCCTGTTCCAAAATAACTGGTACAATTACCCCCGAAAGCTCCAGATCTGAAACATACTTCAGAAATGCCACAGGGTTTGTTGGAACGTGAGAGAGAAAAAATCTTCTCACAGGAGGTCTTATTCTGAAAACTATTCGACACCCCTGAGAGACAATATTCTGAATCCAATGATTCTGAACGGAACCTGCCGAAATGTCTTGAAATAATTTCAATCTGCCCCCCCAAGTAGAACTGGATTGAGGGCTGCACCTTCATGCAGTCTTGGGGGCTGGCTTTGGTTTCTTATAAGGCTTGGATTTATTCCAACTCGAAGATGGCTTCTAATTGGAGCCAGAGTAATTAGGGGAAGGAGTGGTTTTCTGTTCTCTATTCTAAGGAAAGGAACGAAACCGATTAGAAGCTTTAGATTTACCCTTAGACTTTTTATCTTGGGGCAAAAAACTCCCTTCCCCCCAGTGATAGTGGAAATAATAGAATCCAACTGGGAACCAAACAAATTATTACCCTGGAATGAAAGAGATAGTAACCTAAATTTAGATACCATGTCAGCATTCCATGATTTGAACCATAAAGCTCTTCTAGCTAAAATAGCCAAAGACATAGATTTAACATCAATCTTGATGATATCAAAAATAGCATCACAGATAAAATGATTAGCATGTTGAAGCAAACGAACAATGCTATGCAAATCAGAATCTTTTTCCCGTTGTGCTAAGCTATCCAACCAAAAAGTTGAAGCAGCCGCAACATCAGCCATAGAAATGGCAGGTCTGAGAATATAGCCAGAATGTAAATAAGCTTTTCTTAGATAAGATTCTATTTTCCTATCTAAAGGATACTTAAAAGAAGTACTATCTTCCATAGGAATAGTAGTACGCTTAGCAAGAGAAGAATAGCCCCATCAACCTTAGGGACTTTTTCCCAAAACTAATTAAAGCTACTGGCAAAGGATACAACTTTTTAAACCTTGAAGAAGGAACAAAATACCAGGCTTAGACCATTCCTTAGCAATCACATAAGAAATAGCATCAGGAACAGGGAAAACCTCAGGAGTAATCACAGGAGGTCTATAGACAGAATTTAAACGTTTACTGGATTTATTATCAAGAGGACCAGACTCCTCAATATCCAAAGTTATCAACACTTCTTTTAACAAAGAACAAATATACTCAATCTTAAAGAGATAAGTTGATTTATCAGTGTCAATGTCTGAAGTAGGATCTTCCGAATCAGAGAGATCCTCATCAGAGGTGGATATATCAGTATGTTGTCTGTCATTACAAATTTCATCAGTATTATGAGAAGTTTTAAAAGACTTTTTACATTTATTTGAAGGCGGAATAGCAGCCATAGCCTTCTGTATCGCATCAGCAACATAATTTTTCATATCAACAGGGATATCATGTACATTAGATGTTGAGGGAACAACAGATACTGTACTAGCACTAATAGAAACTTTTTCTGCATGCAAAACTTTATCATGGCAACTGTTACATACTACAGCTGGAGATATAATCTCCACTAGCTTACAACAGATACACTTAGCTTTGGTAGAACTGTGTTCAGGCAGCATGGTTCCTACAGCAGCTTCTGAGACAGGATCAGATTGAGACATCTTGTAAAATGTAAAAGAAAAAATAACATTTAAACAAAAATATCTTATTTCCATATATAGCAGTTTCAGGAATGGGAAAAAATCCAAATGCTAAAATTGACAAAAAAGCAAATAGCATAGCTCTCTGAGCATAAAGAAGGCAAGGAGCATATAGGAAGTGGGGTAGAATAAAACAATTTTTTTTGGAAATGACGCAACTCGCGTCATAAACAACTTTGCGTTAAACAACCTGGCATCAACTAAGACGCAGTAAATGACGAACTTGTGTCATCAGACGTACATTTGCGCCAAAAAGAATGACACAACAAATAACAGCATTTTGCGCCCTTGCGAGCCTAATTTGCCCGCAAGTTTTCAAAGAAAAACATAATTTATGCTTACCTGATAAATTCCTTTCTTCTGTAGTGTGATCAGTCCACGGGTCATCATTACTTCTGGGATATTACTCCTCCCCAACAGGAAGTGCAAGAGGATTCACCCAGCAGAGCTGCATATAGCTCCTCCCCTCTACGTCACTCCCAGTCATTCGACCAAGGACCAACGAGAAAGGAGAAGCCAAGGGTGTAGTGGTGACTGGAGTATAACTTAAAAAATATTTACCTGCCTTAAAAACAGGGCGGGCCGTGGACTGATCACACTACAGAAGAAAGGAATTTATCAGGTAAGCATAAATTATGTTTTCTTCTGTTAAGTGTGATCAGTCCACGGGTCATCATTACTTCTGGGATACCAATACCAAAGCAAAAGTACACGGATGACGGGAGGGATAGGCAGGCTCTTTATACAGAAGGAACCACTGCCTGAAGAACCTTTCTCCCAAAAATAGCCTCAGAGGAAGCAAAAGTGTCAAATTTGTAAAATTTGGAAAAAGTATGAAGCGAAGACCAAGTTGCAGCCTTGCAAATCTGCTCAACAGAGGCCTCATTCTTGAAGGCCCAAGTGGAAGCCACAGCTCTAGTAGAATGAGCTGTAATTCTTTCAGGAGGCTGCTGTCCAGCAGTCTCATAAGCTAAACGAATTATGCTACGAAGCCAAAAAGAAAGAGAGGTAGCAGAAGCCTTTTGACCTCTCCTCTGACCAGAGTAAACGACAAACAGAGAAGACGTTTGTCGAAATTCCTTAGTTGCCTGTAAGTAAAATTTTAGAGCACGGACTACGTCCAGGTTGTGCAGTAGACGTTCCTTCTTCGAAGAAGGATTTGGGCACAAAGAAGGAACAACAATCTCTTGATTGATATTCCTGTTAGTGACTACCTTAGGTAAGAACCCAGGTTTAGTACGCAGAACTACCTTATCCGAATGAAAAATCAAATAAGGAGAATCACAATGTAAGGCTGATAATTCAGAGACTCTTCGAGCCGAGGAAATAGCCATTAAAAATAGAACTTTCCAAGATAACAACTTTATATCAATGGAATGAAGGGGTTCAAACGGAACGCCCTGTAAAACATTAAGAACAAGGTTTAAACTCCATGGTGGAGCAACAGTTTTAAACACAGGCTTAATCCTGGCCAAAGCCTGACAAAAAGCCTGGATGTCAGGAACTTCTGACAGACGTTTGTGTAACAGAATGGACAGAGCTGAGATCTGTCCCTTTAAAGAACTAGCAGATAAACCCTTTTCTAAACCTTCTTGTAGAAAAGACAATATCCTAGGAATCCTAATCTTACTCCAAGAGTAACCTTTGGATTCACACCAATATAGGTATTTACGCCATATCTTATGGTAAATCCTTCTGGTAACAGGCTTCCTAGCCTGTATTAAGGTATCAATAACTGACTCAGAAAACCCACGTCTTGATAAAATCAAGCGTTCAATTTCCAAGCAGTCAGCTTCAGAGAAGTTAGATTTTGATGTTTGAAAGGACCCTGTATCAGAAGGTCCTGTTTCAGAGGTAGAGACCAAGGTGGACAGGATGACATGTCCACTAGGTCTGCATACCAAGTCCTGCGTGGCCATGCAGGTGCTATTAGAATCACTGATGCTCTCTCCTGTTTGACTCTGGCAATCAATCGAGGAAGCATCGGGAAGGGTGGAAACACGTAAGCCATCCTGAAATCCCAAGGTGCTGTCAGGGCATCTATCAGGACTGCTCCTGGATCCCTGGATCTGGACCCGTAACGAGGAAGCTTGGCGTTCTGACGAGACGCCATGAGATCTATCTCTGGTTTGCCCCAACGTCGAAGTATTTGGGCAAAGACCTCCGGATGAAGTTCCCACTCCCCCGGATGAAAAGTCTGACGACTTAAGAAATCCGCCTCCCAGTTCTCCACTCCCGGGATGTGGATTTCTGACAGGTGGCAAGAGTGAGACTCTGCCCAGCGAATTATCTTTGATACTTCCATCATTGCTAGGGAGCTTCTTGTCCCTCCCTGATGGTTGATGTAAGCTACAGTCGTGATGTTGTCCGACTGAAACCTGATGAACCCCCGAGTTGTCAACTGGGGCCAAGCCAGGAGTGCATTGAGAACTGCTCTCAATTCCAGAATGTTTATAGGCAGGAGACTCTCCTCCTGACTCCATTGTCCCTGAGCCTTCAGAGAATTCCAGACGGCACCCCAACCTAGAAGGCTGGCGTCTGTTGTTACAATTGTCCAGTCTGGTCTGCTGAATGGCATCCCCCTGGACAGATGTGGCCGAGAAAGCCACCATAGAAGAGAATTTCTGGTCTCTTGATCCAGATTCAGAGAAGGGGACAAGTCTGAGTAATCCCCATTCCACTGACTTAGCATGCACAGTTGCAGTGGTCTGAGGTGTAAGCGTGCAAAGGGTACTATGTCCATTGCCGCTACCATTAAGCCGATTACCTCCATGCATTGAGCCACTGACGGGTGTTGAATGGAATGAAGGGTGCGGCAAGCACTTTGAAGTCTTGTTAGCCTGTCCTCTGTCAGGTAAATCTTCATTTCTACAGAATCTATAAGAGTCCCCAGGAAGGGAACTCTTGTGAGTGGAACGAGTGAACTTTTCTTTTCGTTCACCTTCCATCCATGTGACCTTAGAAATGCCAGTACTAACTCTGTATGAAACTTGGCAGTTTGAAAGCTTGAAGTTTGTATCAGAATGTCGTCTAGGTATGGAGCTACCGAGATTCCCCGCGGTCTTAGTACCGCCAGAAGAGCACCCAGAACCTTTGTGAAGATTCTTGGAGCTGTAGCCAATCCGAATGGAAGAGCCACAAACTGGTAATGCCTGTCTAGGAAGGCAAACCTTAGGTACCGGTAATGATCTTTGTGAATCGGTATGTGAAGGTAAGCATCTTTTAAATCTACAGTGGTCATGTACTGACCCTCTTGGATCATAGGTAAAATTGTCCGAATAGTCTCCATCTTGAACGATGGAACTCTTAGGAATTTGTTTAGGATCTTTAAGTCCAGGATTGGTCTGAAAGTTCCCTCTTTTTTGGGAACCACAAACAGATTTGAGTAAAACCCTTGTCCCTGTTCCGACCGTGGAACTGGATGGATTACTCTCATTAACAAGAGCTCTTGTACGCAGCGTAGAAACGCCTCTTTCTTTGTCTGGATTGTTGACAACCTTGACAGATGAAATCTCTCTCTTGGAGGAGAGTATTTGAAGTCCAGAAGGTATCCCTGAGATATTATCTCTAGCGCCCAGGGATCCTGGACATCTCTTGCCCAAGCCTGGGCGAAGAGAGAAAGTCTGCCCCCCACTAGATCCGATCCCGGATCGGGGGCCCTCAATTCATGCTGTTTTAGGGGCAGCAGCAGGTTTCCTGGCCTGCTTGCCCTTGTTCCAAGACTGGTTAGGTCTCCAGTTTTGTCTGTAGCGAGCAACAGATCCTTCTTGCTTTGGGGCAGAGGAAGTTGATGCTGCTCCTGCTTTGAAATTCCGAAAGGAACGAAAATTAGACTGTTTGGCCTTAGGTTTGGCCCTGTCTTGAGGCAGGGCGTGGCCTTTACCTCCTGTAATGTCAGCGATAATTTCTTTCAAACCAGGCCCAAATAAGGACTGCCCTTTAAAAGCTATATTAAGCAATTTAGACTTAGAAGTAACATCAGCTGACCAGGATTTTAGCCACAGCGCCCTGCGTGCCTGAATGGCGAATCCTGAATTCTTAGTCGTAAGTTTAGTTAAATGTACTACGGCCTCCGAAATGAATGAATTAGCTAGTTTAAGGACTCTAAGCCTGTCCGTAATGTCGTCCAGAGTAGCTGAACTAATGTTCTCTTCCAGAGACTCAATCCAGAATGCCGCTGCAGCCGTGACCGGCGCAATGCATGCAAGGGGTTGCAATATAAAACCTTGTTGAACAAACATTTTCTTAAGGTAACCCTCTAACTTTTTATCCATTGGATCTGAAAAAGCACAGCTATCCTCCACCGGGATAGTGGTACGCTTAGCTAAAGTAGAAACTGCTCCCTCCACCTTAGGGACCGTTTGCCACAAGTCCCGTGTGGTGGCGTCTATTGGAAACATTTTTCTAAATATCGGAGGGGGTGAGAACGGCACACCGGGTCTATCCCACTCCTTAGTAACAATTTCAGTAAGTCTCTTAGGTATAGGAAAAACATCAGTACTCGCCGGTACCGCAAAATATTTATCCAACCTACACATTATCTCTGGTATTGCAACTGTGTTACAATCATTCAGAGCCGCTAACACCTCCCCTAGTAATACACGGAGGTTTTCCAGCTTAAATTTAAAATTTGAAATATCTGAATCCAGTCTGTTTGGATCAGAACCGTCACCCACAGAATGAAGTTCTCCGTCCTCATGTTCTGCCACCTGTGACGCAGTGTCTGATATGGCCCTAATATTATCAGCGCACTCTGTTCTCACCCCAGAGTGATCACGCTTGCCTCTTAGTTCTGGTAATTTAGCCAAAACTTCAGTCATAACAGTGGCCATATCTTGTAAAGTTATCTGTAATGGCCGCCCAGCTGTACTGGGCGCCACCATATCGCGCACCTCCCGAGCGGGAGATGCAGGTACTGACACGTGAGGCGAGTTAGTCGGCATAACTCTCCCCTCGTTGTTTGGTGAAATTTGTTCAATTTGTACAGATTTACTTTTATTTAAAGTAGCATCAATACAGTTAGTACATAAATTTCTATTGGGCTCCACTTTGGCATTGCAACAAATGACACAGGTATCTTCCTCTGAATCAGACATGTTTAACACACTAGCAAATAAACTTGCAACTTGGAATACAATTCTATTAGAATATTATTAAAAACGTACTGTGCCTTTAAGAAGCACAGAAGATTTATGACAGTTGAAAAACAGAATTTATGTTTACCTGATAAATTTCTTTCTCCAACGGTGTGTCCGGTCCACGGCGTCATCCTTACTTGTGGGATATTCTCTTCCCCAACAGGAAATGGCAAAGAGCCCAGCAAAGCTGGTCACATGATCCCTCCTAGGCTCCGCCTACCCCAGTCATTCGACCGACGTTAAGGAGGAATATTTGCATAGGAGAAACCATATGGTACCGTGGTGACTGTAGTTAAAGAAAATAAATTATCAGACCTGATTAAAAAACCAGGGCGGGCCGTGGACCTGACACACCGTTGGAGAAAGAAATTTATCAGGTAAACATAAATTCTGTTTTCTCCAACATAGGTGTGTCCGGTCCACGGCGTCATCCTTACTTGTGGGAACCAATACCAAAGCTTTAGGACACGGATGAAGGGAGGGAGCAAATCAGGTCACCTAAATGGAAGGCACCACGGCTTGCAAAACCTTTCTCCCAAAAATAGCCTCAGAAGAAGCAAAAGTATCAAACTTGTAAAATTTGGTAAAAGTGTGCAGTGAAGACCAAGTCGCTGCCCTACATATCTGATCAACAGAAGCCTCGTTCTTGAAGGCCCATGTGGAAGCCACAGCCCTAGTGGAATGAGCTGTGATTCTTTCGGGAGGCTGCCGTCCGGCAGTCTCGTAAGCCAATCTGATGATGCTTTTAATCCAAAAAGAGAGAGAGGTAGAAGTTGCTTTTTGACCTCTCCTTTTACCTGAATAAACAACAAACAAGGAAGATGTTTGTCTAAAATCCTTTGTAGCATCTAAATAGAATTTTAGAGCGCGAACAACATCCAAATTGTGCAACAAACGTTCCTTCTTTGAAACTGGTTTCGGACACAGAGAAGGTACGATAATCTCCTGGTTAATGTTCTTGTTAGAAACAACTTTTGGAAGAAAACCAGGTTTAGTACGTAAAACCACCTTATCTGCATGGAACACCAGATAAGGAGGAGAACACTGCAGAGCAGATAATTCTGAAACTCTTCTAGCAGAAGAAATTGCAACTAAAAACAAAACTTTCCAAGATAATAACTTAATATCAACGGAATGTAAGGGTTCAAACGGAACCCCCTGAAGAACTGAAAGAACTAAATTGAGACTCCAAGGAGGAGTCAAAGGTTTGTAAACAGGCTTGATTCTAACCAGAGCCTGAACAAAGGCTTGAACATCTGGCACAGCTGCCAGCTTTTTGTGAAGTAACACCGACAAGGCAGAAATCTGTCCTTTCAGGGAACTTGCCGATAATCCTTTTTCCAATCCTTCTTGAAGGAAGGATAGAATCCTAGGAATCTTAACCTTGTCCCAAGGGAATCCTTTAGATTCACACCAACAGATATATTTTTTCCAAATTTTGTGGTAAATCTTTCTAGTTA
This sequence comes from Bombina bombina, assembly GCF_027579735.1. NCBI lineage: Eukaryota > Metazoa > Chordata > Amphibia > Anura > Bombinatoridae > Bombina > Bombina bombina. Next base: position 428,167,898 of record NC_069504.1, on the reverse strand, counting down.
CAGGCTTTCTGGCCTGAACAAGAGTATCGATAACAGAATCTGAGAAACCTCGCTTCGATAAAATCAAGCGTTCAATCTCCAAGCAGTCAGCTGGAGTGAAACCAGATTCGGATGTTCGAACGGACCCTGAACAAGAAGGTCTCGTCTCAAAGATAGCTTCCAAGGTGGAGCCGATGACATATTCACCAGATCTGCATACCAAGTCCTGCGTGGCCACGCAGGAGCTATCAAGATCACCGACGCCCTCTCCTGATTGATCCTGGCTACCAGCCTGGGGATGAGAGGAAACGGCGGGAACACATAAGCTAGTTTGAAGGTCCAAGGTGCTACTAGTGCATCCACTAGAGCCGCCTTGGGATCCCTGGATCTGGACCCGTAGGAGGGAACTTTGAAGTTCTGACGAGAGGCCATTAGATCCATGTCTGGAATGCCCCACGGCTGAGTGACTTGGGCAAAGATTTCCGGATGGAGTTCCCACTCCCCCGGATGCAATGTCTGACGACTCAGAAAATCCGCTTCCCAATTTTCCACTCCCGGGATGTGGATAGCAGACAGGTGGCAGGAGTGAGACTCCGCCCATAGAATAATCTTGGTCACTTCTTCCATCGCTAGGGAACTCCTTGTTCCCCCCTGATGGTTGATGTACGCAACAGTCGTCATGTTGTCTGATTGAAACCGTATGAACTTGGTCCTCGCTAGCTGAGGCCAAGCCTTGAGAGCATTGAATATCGCTCTCAGTTCCAGAATATTTATCGGTAGAAGAGATTCTTCCCGAGACCAAAGACCCTGAGCTTTCAGGGATCCCCAGACCGCGCCCCAGCCCATCAGACTGGCGTCGGTCGTGACAATGACCCACTCTGGTCTGCGGAATGTCATTCCTTGTGACAGGTTGTCCAGGGACAGCCACCAACGGAGTGAGTCTCTGGTCCTCTGATTTACTTGTATCTTTGGAGACAAGTCTGTATAGTCCCCATTCCACTGACTGAGCATGCACAGTTGTAATGGTCTTAGATGAATGCGCGCAAAAGGAACTATGTCCATTGCCGCTACCATCAACCCGATCACTTCCATGCACTGAGCTACGGAAGGAAGAGGAACGGAATGAAGTATCCGACAAGAGTCCAGAAGTTTTGTTTTTCTGGCCTCTGTTAGAAAAATCCTCATGTCTGAGGAGTCTATAATTGTTCCCAAGAAGGGAACCCTTGTTGACGGGGATAGTGAACTCTTTTCCACGTTCACTTTCCAGCCGTGAGATCTGAGAAAGGCCAGGACGATGTCCGTGTGAGCCTTTGCTCGAGGGAGGGACGACGCTTGAATCAGAATGTCGTCCAGGTAAGGTACTACGGCAATGCCCCTTGGTCTTAGCACCGCTAGAAGGGACCCTAGTACCTTTGTGAAAATCCTTGGAGCAGTGGCTAATCCGAAAGGAAGCGCCACAAACTGGTAATGTTTGTCCAGGAATGCAAACCTTAGGAACCGATGATGTTCCTTGTGGATAGGAATATGTAGATACGCATCCTTTAAATCCACCGTGGTCATGAATTGACCTTCCTGGATGGAAGGAAGGATAGTTCGAATGGTTTCCATCTTGAACGATGGGACCTTGAGAAATTTGTTTAAGATCTTGAGATCTAAGATTGGTCTGAACGTTCCCTCTTTTTTGGGAACTATGAACAGATTGGAGTAGAACCCCATCCCTTGTTCTCTTAATGGAACAGGATGAATCACTCCCATTTTTAACAGGTCTTCTACACAATGTAAGAACGCCTGTCTTTTTATGTGGTCTGAAGACAACTGAGACCTGTGGAACCTTCCCCTTGGGGGAAGTCCCTTGAATTCCAGAAGATAACCCTGGGAGACTATTTCTAGCGCCCAAGGATCCAGAACATCTCTTGCCCAAGCCTGAGCGAAGAGAGAGAGTCTGCCCCCCACCAGATCCGGTCCCGGATCGGGGGCCAATATTTCATGCTGTCTTGGTAGCAGTGGCAGGTTTCTTGGCCTGCTTTCCCTTGTTCCAGCCTTGCATTGGTCTCCAAGCTGGCTTGGCTTGAGAAGTATTACCCTCTTGCTTAGAGGACGTAGCACTTTGGGCTGGTCCGTTTTTACGAAAGGGACGAAAATTAGGTCTATTTTTTGCCTTGAAAGGCCGATCCTGAGGAAGGGCGTGGCCCTTACCCCCAGTGATATCAGAGATAATCTCTTTCAAGTCAGGGCCAAACAGCGTTTTCCCCTTGAAAGGAATGTTTAGTAGCTTGTTCTTGGAAGACGCATCAGCCGACCAAGATTTCAACCAAAGCGCTCTGCGCGCCACAATAGCAAACCCAGAATTCTTAGCCGCTAACCTAGCCAATTGCAAAGTGGCGTCTAGAGTGAAAGAATTAGCCAATTTGAGAGCATTGATTCTGTCCATAATCTCCTCATAAGGAGGAGAATCACTATCGAGCACCTTTATCAGTTCATCAAACCAGAAATATGCGGCTGTAGTGACAGGGACAATGCATGAAATGGGTTGTAGAAGGTAACCCTGCTGAACAAACATCTTTTTAAGCAAACCTTCTAATTTTTTATCCATAGGATCTTTGAAAGCACAACTATCCTCTATGGGTATAGTGGTGCGTTTGTTTAAAGTAGAAACCGCTCCCTCGACCTTGGGGACTGACTGCCATAAGTCCTTTCTGGGGTCGACCATAGGAAACAATTTTTTAAATATGGGGGGAGGGACGAAAGGAATACCGGGCCTTTCCCATTCTTTATTAACAATGTCCGCCACCCGCTTGGGTATAGGAAAAGCTTCTGGGAGCCCCGGCACCTCTAGGAACTTGTCCATTTTACATAGTTTCTCTGGGATGACCAACTTTTCACAATCATCCAGAGTGGATAATACCTCCTTAAGCAAAATGCGGAGATGTTCCAACTTAAATTTAAATGTAATCACATCAGATTCAGCCTGATGAGAAATGTTCCCTGAATCAGTAATTTCTCCCTCAGACAAAACCTCCCTGGCCCCCTCAGATTGGGTTAGGGGCCCTTCAGAGATATTAATATCAGCGTCGTCATGCTCTTCAGTAACTAAAACAGAGCAGCCACGCTTACGCTGACAAGGGTTCATTTTGGCTAAAATGTTTTTGACAGAATTATCCATTACAGCCGTTAATTGTTGCATAGTAAGGAGTATTGGCGCGCTAGATGTACTAGGGGCCTCCTGAGTGGGCAAGACTCGTGTAGACGAAGGAGGGAATGATGCAGTACCATGCTTACTCCCCTCACTTGAGGAATCATCTTGGGCATCATTGTCATTATCACATAAATCACATTTATTTAAATGAATAGGAATTCTGGCTTCCCCACATTCAGAACACAGTCTATCTGGTAGTTCAGACATGTTAAACAGGCATAAACTTGATAAGAAAGTACAAAAAACGTTTTAAAATAAAACCGTTACTGTCACTTTAAATTTTAAACTGAACACACTTTATTACTGCAATTGCGAAAAAACATGAAGGAATTGTTCAAAATTCACCAAATTTTCACCACAGTGTCTTAAAGCCTTAAAAATATTGCACACCAAATTTGGAAGCTTTAACCCTTAAAATAACGGAACCGGAGCCGTTTTAAGCTTTAACCCCTTTACAGTCCCTGGTATCTGCTTTGCTGAGACCCAACCAAACCCAAAGGGGAATACGATACCAATGACGCCTTCAGAAAGTCTTTTCTAAGTATCAGAGCTCCTCTCACATGCGACTGCATGCCATGCCTCTCAAAAACAAGTGCGCCACACCGGCGCGAAAATGAGACTCTGCTTATGCTTTGGGAAAGCCCCTAAGAAATAAGGTGTCTAATACAGTGCCTGCCGATATTATTATATCAAAATACCCAGATAAAATGATTCCTCAAGGCTAAATATGTGTTAATAATGAATCGATTTAGCCCAGAAAAGTCTACAGTCTAAATAAGCCCTTGTGAAGCCCTTATTTACGATCGTAATAAACATGGCTTACCGGATCCCATAGGGAAAATGACAGCTTCCAGCATTACATCGTCTTGTTAGAATGTGTCATACCTCAAGCAGCAAGAGACTGCACACTGTTCCCCCAACTGAAGTTAATTGCTCTCAACAGTCCTGTGTGGAACAGCCATGGATTTTAGTTACGGTTGCTAAAATCATTTTCCTCATACAAACAGAAATCTTCATCTCTTTTCTGTTTCTGAGTAAATAGTACATACCAGCACTATTTCAAAATAACAAACTCTTGATTGAATAATAGAAAACTACAGTTAAACACTAAAAAACTCTAAGCCATCTCCGTGGAGATGTTGCCTGTACAACGGCAAAGAGAATGACTGGGGTAGGCGGAGCCTAGGAGGGATCATGTGACCAGCTTTGCTGGGCTCTTTGCCATTTCCTGTTGGGGAAGAGAATATCCCACAAGTAAGGATGACGCCGTGGACCGGACACACCTATGTTGGAGAAATTAATAAATTGAAACAGTTATAGCCTCAATCCTTGTAAACAACACAACTTTAGCAAAGGTTTGATCCCATTAGCAAGAGACAACTAATTCTGAAAGCAGAAAAAAAATTACAGAATAAACGTTTTTTATCTCAGTCAACTATAATCTCACAGCTCTGCTGAGAGAAATTACCTCCCTCAAAACAAGTTTTGAAGACCCCTGAGCTTTGTAGAGATGAACCGGATCATGCAGGAAATACAATGAGCTGCTGACTGAAATTTCTGATGCGTAGCAAAAGCGCCAAAAAACGGCCCCTCCCCCTCACACACAGCAGTGAGAGAGAACAGAAACTGTCAGAAAAAAGATCAAGCAACTGCCAAGTGGAAAAATAGTGCCCAAACATTTATTCACTCAGTACCTCAGCAAATGAAAACGATTTTACATTCCAGCAAAAACGTTAAACATAATTTCTTAGTTATTAAAAAGTTTTATGTATTTCTTACAGTGTAATTCCAGTGAAGTACCATTCCCCAGAATACTGAAGTGTAAAGTATACATACATGACATTATATCGGTATGGCAGGATTTTCTCATCAATTCCATTGTCAGAAAATAAAAGCTGCTACATACCTCTATGCAGATTCATCTGCCCGCTGTCCCCTGATCTGAAGTTTACCTCTCCTCAGATGGCCGAGAAACAGCAATATGATCTTAACTACTCCGGCTAAAATCATAGTAAAACTCTGGTAGATTCTTCTTCAAACTCTGCCAGAGAGGTAATAACACACTCCGGTGCTATTTTAAAATAACAAACTTTTGATTGAAGATATAAAACTAAGTATAATCACCATAGTCCTCTCACACATCCTATCTAGTCGTTGGGTGCAAGAGAATGACTGGGAGTGACGTAGAGGGGAGGAGCTATATGCAGCTCTGCTGGGTGAATCCTCTTGCACTTCCTGTTGGGGAGGAGTAATATCCCAGAAGTAATGATGACCCGTGGACTGATCACACTTAACAGAAGAAAACAAGTCAAATTGGAAAAAGACTATACCCCAGGGTAAGACGAAAAACTTCCTAAAACATGATTCCCATATTGAAACCGCTAGACTGCAAAGGGAAATACACATAGGCCTGACTCATGGCAAATATAAGTAAATACATATATTTATAACTTTATATAAATACATAAAGCGCCAACCATAGCTGTCTTAAATAATGATACATACTTACCGAAAGACACCCATCCACATATAGCAGATACCAGTACTGAAAACTATCAGCAGAGGTAATGGTATAAGAGAATATAGTCAATCTGAAAAGGGAGGTAAGGAGATGAATCCCTACGACCGATAACAGAGAACCCTTGAAAATATTTTCCATGAGAAAAAGCATAAAAAAATCAATAGGCGATACTTTTTTCACATCCCTCTGACAAACACTGTACTCAGAGGAATTGGGCTTCAGAATGCTTAGAAGCGCTTATCATAGAAGAAATCATAGAAGAAATCATAAAAATCAAGCACAAACTTAATTCACTACCTCCATAGGAGGCAAAGTTTGTAAAACTAAATTGTGGGTGTGGTGAGGGGGCGTTATTTATAGGCATTTTGAGGGGAAACTTTGCCCCTCCTGGTAGGATTGTATATCCCATACGTCACTAGCTCATGGACTCTTGCCAATAACATGAAAAATGCTTTTTTAAGCAAACTTGAGATGCACTTGTAGTATTCTGCATAAATAGCAACATGACACTTAGTGATAAATGCTGCTATTACTACAATGACCATTTTAAATGCATTTTGGTGACTTATTTTGTAAGCAGATAGTTTTCCACACAATGATTAATCTGCATATTTAAACAGTTGACTTTAATGTCCATTTAACACAAGATGAGGATAAAAAGTACTTACTTTTAGGTGCTCTGTTAGGGTTTTAGAATATTTTAAAGCGCTCTCTTTCTTCAGTTTGAAGAGTCTAAGATACAAAAGAGACTGACAACGAAGACTGTGGAGAAAATAAGAAAATACAAATGTGAAATATTGCTTAAGTGGCAAAAGGAAACAGATACAAGTATTACCAATTATACTAGCGCCTATTCACGAAGAATCATAGAAATGTAATAATGACTTTCATGCCTGAGCTGGTCTCACTCAAAGAGTTTGGATGGATGATGAACATTAAAAAGCTAATATTAGATAAAGTTTCCATAAAGAATATTTTAGCACCTGTTCAAATAAAACCCAGTAATTATCAGTCACCTACTAAAACAATGGATAGGAAAAGAAAAAAAAAGTAATAGATTTACATACCAAAGAACTCCAAGTCTTTTATCAGCTGCTGTAGCATCTGGTGCTGCATAACTTTTCAATTTCATAGTGTACCTGTAAAATTAACTAGGTGCTTATTTCTTTATAACTTAGCCAATGAAATAATTTGTGGGATAATGCATGCAAAATTATTAAAATACACAACAAATATATTAAAAGAAACTCAAGCTTTGGCATATTATTCAGTAGGATCTTGGATTTTATAAGCTAATGCATAGTTTGCAATACAAAAAAACATAATTTATGTAAGAACTTACCTGATAAATTCATTTCTTTCATATTAGCAAGAGTCCATGAGCTAGTGACGTATGGGATATACATTCCTACCAGGAGGGGCAAAGTTTCCCAAACCTCAAAATGCCTACAAATACACCCCTCACCACACCCACAATTCAGTTTAACGAATAGCCAAGAAGTGGGGTGATAAAAAAGTGCGAAAGCATATAAAATAAGGAATTGGAATAATTGTGCTTTATACAAAAATCATAACCACCACAAAAAAAGGGCGGGCCTCATGGACTCTTGCTAATATGAAAGAAATGAATTTATCAGGTAAGTTCTTACATAAATTATGTTTTCTTTCATGTAATTAGCAAGAGTCCATGAGCTAGTGACGTATGGGATAATGACTACCCAAGATGTGGATCTTTCCACACAAGAGTCACTAGAGAGGGAGGGATAAAATAAAGACAGCCAATTCCTGCTGAAAATAATCCACACCCAAAAATAAAGTTTAACGAAAAACATAAGCAGAAGATTCAAACTGAAACCGCTGCCTGAAGTAGTTTTCTACCAAAAACTGCTTCAGAAGAAGAAAATACATCAAAATGGTAGAATTTAGTAAAAGTATGCAAAGAGGACCAAGTTGCTGCTTTGCAAATCTGGTCAACCGAAGCTTCATTCCTAAACGCCCAGGAAGTAGAAACTGACCTAGTAGAATGAGCTGTAATTCTTTGAGGCGGAGTTTTACCCGACTCAACATAGGCAAGATGAATTAAAGATTTCAACCAAGATGCCAAAGAAATGGCAGAAGCTTTCTGGCCTTTTCTAGAACCGGAAAAGATAACAAATAAACTAGAAGTCTTACGGAAAGATTTCGTAGCTTCAACATAATATTTCAAAGCTCTAACAACATCCAAAGAATGCAACGATTTCTCCTTAGAATTCTTAGGATTAGGACATAATGAAGGAACCACAATTTCTCTACTAATGTTGTTGGAATTCACAACTTTAGGTAAAAATTCAAAAGAAGTTCGCAACACCGCCTTATCCTGATGAAAAATCAGAAAAGGAGACTCACAAGAAAGAGCAGATAATTCAGAAACTCTTCTGGCAGAAGAGATGGCCAAAAGGAACAAAACTTTCCAAGAAAGTAATTTAATGTCCAATGAATGCATAGGTTCAAAAGGAGGAGCTTGAAGAGCTCCCAGAACCAAATTCAAACTCCAAGGAGGAGAAATTGACTTAATAACAGGTTTTATACGAACCAAAGCTTGTACAAAACAATGAATATCAGGAAGAATAGCAATCTTTCTGTGAAAAAGAAGAGAAAGAGCAGAGATTTGTCCTTTCAAAGAACTTGCGGACAAACCCTTATCTAAACCATCCTGAAGAAACTGCAATATTCTCGGTATTCTAAAAGAATGCCAAGAAAAATGATGAGAAAGACACCAAGAAATATAAGTCTTCCAGACTCTATAATATATCTCTCTGGATACAGATTTACGAGCCAGTAACATAGTATTAATCACAGAGTCAGAGAAACCTCTTTGACCAAGAATCAAGCGTTCAATCTCCATACCTTTAAATTTAAGGATTTCAGATCCTGATGGAAAAAAGGACCTTGTGACAGAAGGTCTGGTCTTAACGGAAGAGTCCACGGTTGGCAAGAGGCCATCCGGACAAGATCCGCATACCAATACCTGTGAGGCCATGCCGGAGCTACCAGCAGAACAAACGAGCATTCTTTCAGAATCTTGGAGATTACTCTTGGAAGAAGAACTAGAGGCGGAAAGATATAGGCAGGATGATACTTCCAAGGAAGTGATAATGCATCCACTGCCTCCGCCTGAGGATCCCGGGATCTGGACAGATACCTGGGAAGTTTCTTGTTTAGATGGGACGCCATCAGATCTATTTCTGGAAGTTCCCACATTTGAACAATCTGAAGAAATACCTCTGGGTGAAGAGACCATTCGCCCGGATGCAACGTTTGGCGACTGAGATAATCAGCTTCCCAATTGTCTATACCTGGGATATGAACCGCAGAGATTAGACAGGAGCTGGATTCCGCCCAAACCAAAATTCGAGATACTTCTTTCATAGCCAGAGGACTGTGAGTCCCTCCTTGATGATTGATGTATGCCACAGTTGTGACATTGTCTGTTTGAAAACAAATGAACGATTCTCTCTTCAGAAGAGGCCAAAACTGAAGAGCTCTGAAAATTGCATGGAGTTCCAAAATATTGATCGGTAATCTCACCTCCTGAGATTCCCAAACTCCTTGTGCCGTCAGAGATCCCCACACAGCTCCCCAACCTGTGAGACTTGCATCTGTTGAAATTACAGTCCAGGTCGGAAGCACAAAAGAAGCCCCCTGAATTAAACGATGGTGATCTGTCCACCATGTTAGAGAGTGTCGAACAATCAGTTTAAAAGATATTAATTGAGATATCTTCGTGTAATCCTTGCACCATTGCTTCAGCATACAGAGCTGAAGAGGTCGCATGTGAAAACGAGCAAAGGGGATCGTGTCCGATGCAGCAGTCATAAGACCTAGAATTTCCATGCATAAGGCTACCGAAGGGAATGATTGTGACTGAAGGTTTCGACAAGCTGCAATCAATTTTAGACGTCTCTTGTCTGTCAAAGACAGAGTCATGGACACTGAATCCATCTGGAAACCCAGAAACGTTACCCTTGTCTGAGGAATCAAAGAACTTTTTGGTAAATTGATCCTCCAACCATGATCTTGAAGAAACAACACAAGTCGATTCGTATGAGATTCTGCTAAATGTAAAGACTGAGCAAGAACCAAGATATCGTCCAAATAAGGAAATACCACAATACCCTGTTCTCTGATTACAGACAGAAGGGCACCGAGAACCTTTGTAAAAATTCTTGGAGCTGTAGCTAGGCCAAACGGCAGAGCCACAAACTGGTAATGCTTGTCCAGAAAAGAGAATCTCAGGAACTGATAATGATCTGGATGAATCGGAATATGCAGATATGCATCCTGTAAATCTATTGTGGACATATAATTCCCTTGCTGAACAAAAGGCAAGATAGTCCTTACAGTTACCATCTTGAACGTTGGTATTCTTACATAACGATTCAATATTTTTAGATCCAGAACTGGTCTGAAGGAATTCTCCTTCTTTGGTACAATGAAGAGATTTGAATAAAACCCCATCCCCTGTTCCGGAACTGGAACCGGCATAATTACTCCAGTCAACTCTAGATCTGAAACACATTTCAGAAATGCTTGAGCTTTTACTGGATTTACTGGGACACGGGAAAGAAAAAATCTCTTTGCAGGAGGTCTCATCTTGAAACCAATTCTGTACCCTTCTGAAACAATGCTCTGAATCCAAAGATTGTGAACAGAATTGATCCAAATTTCCATGAAAAAACGTAACCTGCCCCCTACCAGCTGAGCTGGAATGAGGGCCGCACCTTCATGTGGACTTAGAAGCAGGCTTTGCCTTTCTAGCTGGCTTGGATTTATTCCAGACTGGAGATGGTTTCCAAACTGAAACTGCTCCTGAGGATGAAGGATCAGGCTTTTGTTCTTTGTTGAAACGAAAGGAACGAAAACGATTATTAGCCCTGTTTTTACCTTTAGATTTTTTATCCTGTGGTAAAAAAGTTCCTTTCCCACCAGTAACAGTTGAAATAATGGAATCCAACTGAGAACCAAATAATTTGTTACCCTGGAAAGAAATGGAAAGCAAAGTTGATTTAGAAGCCATATCAGCATTCCAAGTTTTAAGCCATAAAGCTCTTCTAGCTAAAATAGCTAGAGACATAAACCTGACATCAACTCTGATAATATCAAAAAACAGAATTTATGCTTACCTGATAAATTACTTTCTCCAACCGTGTGTCCGGTCCATGGCGTCATCCATTACTTGTGGGATATTCTCCTCCCCTACAGGGAAAGGCAAGGAGAGCACACAGCAGAGCTGTCCATATAGCTCCCCCTCTAGCTCCGCCCCCCAGTCATTCGACCGACGGTTAGGAGAAAAAAGGAGAAACTATAGGGTGCCGTGGTGACTGTAGTGTACAAAGACAAAAATTTTTTTAACCTGATTAGGAAAACCAGGGCGGGCCGTGGACCGGACACACCGTTGGAGAAAGTAATTTATCAGGTAAGCATAAATTCTGTTTTCTCCAACATTGGTGTGTCCGGTCCACGGCGTCATCCATTACTTGTGGGAACCAATACCAAAGCTTTAGGACACGGATGAAGGGAGGGAGCAAATCAGGTTACCTAAATGGAAGGCACCACGGCTTGCAAAACAATTCTCCCAAAAATAGCCTCCGAAGAAGCATAAGTATCAAATTTGTAGAATTTGGCAAAAGTGTGCAGAGAATACCAAGTCGCTGCCTTACATATCTGATCAACAGAAGCCTCGTTCTTGTAGGCCCATGTGGAAGCCACAGCCCTAGTAGAGTCAGGAGGCTGTCGTCCGGCAGTCTCATAGGCCAATCGGATAATGCTTTTTAGCCAGAAAGAGAGAGAGGTAGCAGTAGCTTTTTGATCTCTCCTCTTACCAGAGTAAACGACAAACAAAGATGAGGTTTGTCTAAAATCTTTTGTTGCTTCTAAATAGAACTTTAAAGCACGAACAACATCTAAATTGTGTAATAAACATTCCTTCTTTGAAACTTGTTTCGGACACAGAGAAGGAACAACTATTTCCTGGTTAATATTCTTGTTGGAAACAACTTTTGGAAGAAAACCAGGCTTAGTACGCAAAACAACCTTATCTGAATGGAAAACCAGATAGGGTGGATTACACTGCAAAGCAGATAATTCAGAAACTCTTCTAGCAGAAGAAATAGCACCCAAACACAGTACTTTCCAAGATAATAACTTAATATTTATGGAATGTAAAGGTTCAAACGGAACCCCTTGAAGAACTGAAAGAACTAAATTTAGACTCCAAGGAGGAGTCATGGTTCTGTAAACAGGCTTGATTCTAACCAAAGCCTGAACAAAAGCTTGTACATCTGGCACAGCTGCCAGTCGTTTGTGTAACAAGACAGATAAAGCAGAAATCTGTCCCTTTAGAGAACTAGCGGACAACCCTTTATCCAAACCTTCTTGGAGAAAGGAGAGAATCCTTGGAATTTTTATTTTACTCCAGGAGAATCCCTTGGATTCACACCAACAGATATATTTACGCCATATTTTATGGTAAATCTTTCTAGTCACAGGTTTTCTGGCTTGGACCAAGTATCTATCACAGAATTCGAAAACCCACGTTTGGATAAAATCAAGCGTTCAATTTCCAAGCAGTCAGCTGCAGAGAAACTAGATTTGGATGTTCGAATGGACCTTGTACTAGAAGATCCTGTCTCAAAGGTAGCTTCCATGGTGGAGCCGATGACATATTCAGCAGGTCTGCATACCAAGTCCTGCGTGGCCACGCAGGAGCTATCAGAATCACTGAGGCCTTCTCCTGTTTGATCCTGGCTATGAGCCTGGGAAGGAGAGGAAACGGTGGAAACACATATGCTAGGTTGAACGACCAAGGCGCCACTAATGCATCCACTAGAGTCGCCTTGGGATCCCTGGATCTGGACCCGTAACAAGGAATCTTGAAGTTCTGACGGGACGCCATTAGATCCATGTCTGGAATGCCCCATAATTGGGTTAACTGAGCAAAGACCTCCGGGTGGAGTTCCCACTCCCCCGGATGGAAAGTCTGACGACTCAAATAGTCCGCCTCCCAGTTGTCTACTCCTGGGATGTGAATAGCAGATAGATGTCAGGAGTGATTCTCTGCCCATTGGATGATCTTGGTTACTTCCTTCATCGCTAGGGAACTCTTTGTTCCCCCCTGATGATTGATGTACGCAACAGTCGTTATGTTGTCCGACTGAAATCTTATGAACCTGGCTTTCGCTAGCTGAGGTCAAGCCAGGAGCGCATTGAATATTGCTCTTAGTTCCAAAATGTTTATCGGGAGAAGCGACTCTTCCCGAGACCATAGGCCCTGAGCTTTCAGGGAATCCCAGACCGCGCCCCACCCCAAGAGGCTGGCGTCGGTCGTGACAATGACCCACTCCGGTCTGCGGAAACTCATTCCCTGAGACAGGTGATCCTGGGTCAACCACCAGAGAAGTGAGTCCCTGGTTACCTGGTCTACTTGAATTTGGGGAGACAAGTCTGTATAGTCCCCATTCCACTGATTGAGCATGCACAGCTGTAATGGTCTTAGATGAATTCGAGCAAAAGGAACCACGTCCATTGCTGCGACCATTAATCCTATTACTTCCATGCACCGAGCTATGGAGGGTTGAGGAATAGAATGAAGAACTCGACAAGCGTTTAGAAGCTTTAACTTTCTGACTTCTGTCAGGAAGATCTTCATTTCCATAGAATCTATTATTGTTCCCAGAAACGGAACCCTTGTGGACGGTGACAGTGAACTCTTTTCTATGTTCACCTTCCACCCGTGAGATCTGAGAAAAGCCAACACAATGTCTGTGTGGGCCCTCGCTTTGGAAAGAGACGACGCTTGGATTAGGATGTCGTCTAGATAAGGTGCTACAGCGATGCCCCTCGGCCTTAGGACCGCTAGAAGGGACCCTAGCACCTTTGAGAAAATTCTGGGAGCGGTGGCTAAACAGAATGGAAGAGCCACGTGAAGGATGGAACTCTGAGGAAATTGTTTAATATCTTTAAATCCAGGATTGGCCTGAAAGTTCCCTCTTTTTTGGGAACCACAAACAGGTTTGAGTAAAAACCTAGACCTTGTTCCCCGGAGGGGACTGGGTTTATCACTCCCATCTTTGATAGGTCTCTTACACAATGTAAGAATGCCTGTTTCTTTATCTGGTCTGAAGACAAGTGAGACAGGTGGAATCTTCCCTTTGGAGGAAGTCCCTTGAACTCTAGTAGGTATCCCTTGGAGACTATCTCTAGTACCCAGGGATCCGGAACATCTCTTGCCCAAGCCTGAGCGAAGAGAGATAGTCTGCCCCCTACCAGATCCGGTCCCGGATCGGGGGCTACCCCTTCATGCTGTCTTGGTAGCAGCAGCAGGTTTACCCTTGTTCCAGCCTTGCATGGGCTTCCAAGCGGGTTTGGGCTGGGCCGCGTTACCTTCTTGTCTAGCGGCAGTGGAGTTATTAGCCAGTCCGTTCCTGAAATTGTGAAAGGAACGAAAATTAGACTTGTTCTTAGCCTTAAAAGGCCTATCCTGTGGGAGGGCATGGCCCTTACCCCCAGTGATGTCTGAAATAATTTCCTTCAATTCCGGCCCAAAAAGGGTCTTACCCTTGAAAAGAATATTAAGTAACTTAGTCTTGGACGACACATCTGCCGACCAGGATTTTAGCCAAAGCGCCCTCCGCGCTACTGTAGCAAAACCTGAGTTTTTCGCCGCCAATTTCGTTATTTGAAAAGCGGCATCCAATATAAAGGAATTAGCTAACTTTAATGCGTGAATTCTGTCCATGACTTCTTCATAGGAAGTCTCTTTCTGGAGCGACCTTTCTAGTTCCTCGAACCAAAAGGACGCCGCTGAAGTGACAGTAATAACACACGTAGCTGGTTGAAGGATGAACCCTTGTTGAACAAAAATCTTTTTAAGCAATCCTTCCAATTTTTATCCATAGGATCTTTGAAAGCGCAGCTGTCCTCTATAGGAATAGTTGTGCGCTTTGCTAGTGTTGAAACAGCTCCCTCAACCTTCGGGACCGTCTGCCATGTGTCCCTTCTAGGGTCTACTATGGGAAACATTTTCTTAAATATAGGAGGTGGGGCAAAGGGTACACCTGGCTTCTCCCACTCCTTATCCACTATGCTCGCTACCCTCTTGGGTATTGGAAAAGCGTCTTCGTGCACTGGGACCTCTAAAAAATTTGTCCAATTTGCACAACTTCTCTGGTACTACTACAGAATCACAGTCATCCAGAGTAGCTAATACCTCCTTAAGCAAAGCGCGGAGATGTTCTAGCTTAAATTTAAATGCTACTATATCAGGATCTGCCTGTTGAGAAATTTTTCCAGAGTCTGAAATTTCACCCTCAGACAGCCCTTCCCTCACAGCCAATTCCGATTGATGTGAGAGTAAAATAGATAAGGCATCGTCAGCGTCTGATTGTTCATCCTTTTTTTATCTGTATTTAAAACTGAACAATCACGCTTTCTCTGAAATGCTGGCAGTTTGGATAAAAGATTTGCTATAGAATTATCCACTACTGCTGTTAATTGTTGCATAGAAATAAGCACTGGCGCGCTAGGTGTCGCCTGCGCGGGCAAAGCTGGTGTAGACACAGAAGGAGAGGATGTAGAATTATCCTCACTACCTTCATTAGATAAATTATCTTGGGCAACATTATGAAATCTAACAGAGCTGTCCTTATTTTGTTTGGACGCTATGGCACAATTATCACAAACACTCAAAGGGGGAACACATTTGTCTCTACACACACAGAACATAGGTTATCTGATGGCATAGACATGTTAAACAGATTTAGGCAGGCAAACAATGCAATAAAAACGATTTTAAACAAAAACGTTACTGTCTCTTTAAATAATAAAATTACACAGTTTATTTCTGAATGTTCAAAAAACTATGAAGGCAATATCCGATTTTTATGAAATTTGGACCCCAGTGTCTTAATGCTTAGAAAGTATTGCACAGCAAATATGGAGACTCTAGCTCTTAAAACAAGCAAACCAGAGCTAATTGTTGGATTTAACCGTTTTTATACACTACAATCCCTGCTACAGTATTGCTGCAGCATTTTACCTTCCTTAGGGGTCAATCATCCACAGAAATAAGCCTTCTGGAGTCACTTTCTGAGTCACAGGACCCTCTCACATGAAAACTGCATGCACTGCCTTGAAATCAACTGCACAGCTGAAGCACCAAAATGAGGCTTCCTCCCTCAGCACACTAGAGTGAAGGGGCCTTCCTGACTAGATTTAGGTGTCTAAAACATGCCAGATCAATAAAAAAACGTTCCCAAGTGTATATGAGCTTATAAAACAGTTCAAATACCATGATATTGTAATAAAAACCAATCGATTTTGCCCCTAACAGTGTCTACCAGCATAAAAATCAAAAAGGGGAAGCCCGTTATCTTTTTTGCTGAGGTGAAAGAAAAATGGCTTACCATTTTCCCTGAGGGGAAAAATGACTGTCATCTAGCATTAGCCTGTGTTGTTAGAAGGAGACTAGTCATACCTGAAGCAGATGAGTCTGCAAACTGTTACCCCCAACTGAAGTTCTCTGGTTTCAACAGTCCTGTGTGGTAACAGCAATGGATTCTAGTTACTTGTGCTAAAATCATATTCCTCTTAACAGAAATCTTCATCACTTTTCTGTTGTAGAGTAAATAGTACAAGCCAGCACTATTTTAAAATAACAAACTCTTGATAGAAGATATAAAAAACTACAACTAACACCACAAACTCCTCACCATCCCCGAGGAGATGCTACTTGTTCAGAGCGGCAAGGAGAATGACTGGGGGGCGGAGCTAGAGGGGGAGCTATATGGACAGCTCTGCTGTGTGCTCTCCTTGCCTTTCCCTGTAGGGGAGGAGAATATCCCACAAGTAATGGATGACGCCGTGGACCGGACACACCAATGTTGGAGAAATGGCATCACAGATAAAATTATTAGCATGCTGTAGAAGAATAATAATATCATGAGAATCATGATGTGTTACTTGTTGCGCTAAAGTTTCCAACCAGAAAGTTGAAGCTGCAGCAACATCAGCCAAAGATATAGCAGGTCTAAGAAGATTACCTGAACACAGATAAGCTTTTCTTAGAAAGGATTCAATTTTCCTATCTAAAGGATCCTTAAACGAAGTACCATCTGACGTAGGAATAGTAGTACGTTTAGCAAGGGTAGAAATAGCCCCATCAACTTTAGGAATTTTGTCCCAAAATTCTAATCTGTCAGACGGCACAGGATATAATCGCTTAAAGCGTTTAGAAGGAGTAAATGAATTACCCAATTTATCCCATTCTTTGGAAATTACTGCAGAAATAGCATTAGGAACAGGAAAAACTTCTGGAATAACCACAGGAGCTTTAAATACCTTATCCAAACGTTTAGAATTAGTATCAAGAGGACCAGAATCCTCTATTTCTAAAGCAATTAGTACTTCTTTAAGTAAAGAACGAATAAATTCCATTTTAAATAAATATGAAGATTTATCAGCATCAACCTCTGAGACAGAATCCTCTGAACCAGAAGAGTCATCAGAATCAGAATGATGATGTTCATTTAAAAATTCATCTGTAGGGAGAGAAGTTTTAAAAGATTTTTTACGTTTATTAGAAGGAGAAATAACAGACATAGCCTTCTTTATGGATTCAGAAACAAAATCTCTTATATTATCAGGAACATTCTGCACCTTAGATGTTGAAGGAACTGCAACAGGCAATGGTACTTTACTAAAGGAAATATTATCTGCTTTAACAAGTTTGTCATGACAATCAATACAAACAACAGCTGGAGGAATAGCTACCAAAAGTTTACAGCAGATACACTTAGCTTTGGTAGATCCAGCACTAGACAGCGATTTTCCTGTAGTATCTTCTGGCTCAGATGCAACGTGAGACATCTTGCAATATGTAAGAGAAAAAACAACATATATATAAAGCAAAATTGATCAAATTCCTTAAATGACAGTTTCAGGAATGGGAAAAAATGCCAAAGAACAAGCTTCTAGCAACCAGAAGCAATGAAAAATGAGACTTAAATAATGTGGAGACAAAAGCGACGCCCATATTTTTCGCGCCAATAAGACGCCCACATTATTTGGCGCCTAAATGCTTTTTGGCGCCAAATGACGCCACATCCGGAACGCCGACATTTTTGGCGCAAAATAACGTCAAAAAATGACGCAACTTCCGGCGACACGTATGACGCCGGAAACGGAAAAGAATTTTTTGCGCCAAAAAAGTCCGCGCCAAGAATGACGCAATAAAATGAAGCATTTTCAGCCCCCGCGAGCCTAACAGCCCACAGGGAAGAGTCAAATTTTTGAAGGTAAGAAAAAATGATTAAATCAAATGCATTATCCCAAATATGAAACTGACTGTCTGAAAATAAGGAAAGTTGAACATTCTGAGTCAAGGCAAATAAATGTTTGAATACATATATTTAGAACTTTATAAATAAAGTGCCCAACCATAGCTTAGAGTGTCACAGAAAATAAGATTTACTTACCCCAGGACACTCATCTACATGTTTGTAGAAAGCCAAACCAGTACTGAAACGAGAATCAGCAGAGGTAATGGTATATATAAGAGTATATCGTCGATCTGAAAAGGGAGGTAAGAGATGAATCTCTACGACCGATAACAGAGAACCTATGAAATAGACCCCGTAGAAGGAGATCACTGCATTCAAATAGGCAATACTCTCCTCACATCCCTCTGACATTCACTGCACGCTGAGAGGAAAACCGGGCTCCAACTTGCTGCGGAGCGCATATCAACGTAGAATCTAGCACAAACTTACTTCACCACCTCCATCAGAGGCAAAGTTTGTAAAACTGAATTGTGGGTGTGGTGAGGGGTGTATTTGTAGGCATTTTGAGGTTTGGGAAACTTTGCCCCTCCTGGTAGGAATGTATATCCCATACGTCACTAGCTCATGGACTCTTGCTAATTACATGAAAGAAAACCAACAACAAATGAAAGATGTGCGACAAGGTTAGGCCAGTGAAGCCTGTCATGTGCTTTCTCAGTTTGCAACAGACATTGCGGCTAATGGTAAAATTGTATATATGTGTATATATGTGTGTATATATATATATATATATATATATATATATATATATATATATATATATATATATATATATATATATATATATATATATATATATATATATATAAATAAAATATAACAATAAGTCTGCTTGTACAATACAATAACAAAAGCACTTTGGTCTGCAATAATAATAAAAAAAATTAAAAACCAAAATGCATACTTAATTAATTCCACTGTTTCAGAATACATAGGAAATGGTGACTTTGACTCTTGTACACTCTTTTCTAATGCATTTCCACACTCGATGAAAGAAACCACAGCATCAAGGTAATACACTGCTTTCTCAAACCGGTCAGACTATACATATGTATAAAAAAAAAAAAAAAAAAAAAAAAAAAAGAGAATGAGAAAAGTTAGTTTAAATATGTAATGACCACACAGTCTGTCATATTTTATATTACACCTTTAAGAACTATAATAGAACATTCCCAAAGAGCAATATATATATATATATAAGTTAGGAGTAGACAAAAAAATAATAAAAAAAATATAAAAAAAAAAATTAAAATAAACGCAAAAAGGAAAATGTCAGAAAACTACTATAAGTTCGCTTTTAAACAAGCAGGAAGAATAGTTTTGTTTACAACTCATTCCTGGGGACAAATTACTTGCTTGATGATGACTATTTACAAAATGCAATATGTTATAAATCCCTCATTCATTAATGAAAAAAGACGGTAAAAGTGAAAATTAAAATGTTCATGATTCAGATAAAGCACAGAAATTTAAACAACTTTTCAATTTACATCCTTCACATTTCCTTAATTCTCTTTGTATCTCTATTTAGCTCATAGTAGTGCATTGCTGCCCTTTCAACAAATGAAGAGAATAAAGCAAAAATTTAATAAAAGAAGTAAATAAAAGTTTTTTAAAAGGGTATATTCTATCACAAATTCCAGTCATTAAGAAACCCTAACAGGCCAGATTTTTAAGTATTTAAAAACAAAATTTATGCTTACCTGATAAATTTATTTCTCTTGTGGTGTATCCAGTCCACGGATCATCCATTACTTGTGGGATATTCTCCTTCCCAACAGGAAGCTGCAAGAGGATCACCCACAGCAGAGCTGTCTATATAGCTCCTCCTCTAACTGCCACTCCCAGTCATTCGACCGAAGACAAGCAAGAGAAAGGAGAAACCATAGGGTGCAGTGGTGACTGTAGTTTAAAAATAAAACACACCTGCCTTAAAATGACAGGGCGGGCCGTGGACTGGATACACCAGAAGAGAAATAAATTTATCAGGAAAGCATAAATTGTGTTTTCTCTTGTAAGGTGTATCCAGTCCACGGATCATCCATTACTTGTGGGATACCAATACCAAAGCTATAGGACACGGATAAAGGGAGGGACAAGGCAGGTGCTTAAACGGAAGGCACCACTGCCTGCAAAACCTTTCTCCCAAAAATAGCCTCCGAAGAAGCAAAAGTATCGAATTTATAGAATTTTGAAAAAGTATGAAGCGAAGACCAAGTCGCCGCCTTACAAATCTGTTCAACAGAAGCCTCATTCTTAAAAGCCCATGTGGAAGCTACCGCTCTAGTAGAATGAGCTGTAATCCTTTCAGGAGGCTGCTGGCCAGCAGTCTCATAAGCTAAGCGTATTATACTCCTTAGCCAAAAAGAAAGAGAAGTTGCCGAAGCCTTTTGGCCTCTCCTCTGTCCAGAGTAGACAACAAACAATGCAGATGTTTGACGAAAATCTTTAGTAGCTTGTAAATAAAACTTTAAAGCACGAACCACGTCAAGATTGTGTAAAAGACGTTCCTTCTTTGAAGAAGGATTAGGACACAGTGACGGTACAACAATCTCCTGATTGATATTTTTATTAGATACCACCTTAGGTAGAAAACCAGGTTTGGTACGTAACACTACCTTATCGGAATGAAAAATGAGATAAGGAGAATCGAATTGTAAAGCAGGTAACTTAGAAACTGTTCGAGCCGAGGAGATAGCTACAGGGGGGTGTCCCGACAACCGTAGGAACACCCTCCAGACCGCGATCAAATCCTGACAGCTCAGAAGAGCATTGAATATCGCTCTTAGCTCCAGAATGTTTATCTGAAGGAGAGCCTACTCCTGCGTCCATGACCCCTGAGCCTTCAGAGAGTTCCAGACTGCCCCTCAGCCCAGAAGGCTGGCATCTGTTGTTACTATTGTCCAATCTGGCCTGCGGAAGGTCATACCTTTGGACAGATGGACTTGAGATAGCCACCAGAGAAGAGAATCCCTGGTCTCTTGATCCAGATTTGGTAGAGGGGACAAATCTGTGTAATCCCCATTCCACTGACTGAGCATGCAGAGTTGCAGCGGTCTGAGATGTAGGCGGGCAAACGGCACTATGTCCATTGCTGCTACCATTAAGCCGATTACTTCCATACACTGAGCCACCGAAGGGCGAGAAGTAGAATAAAGAACACGGCAGGAATTTAGAAGTTTTGACAACCTGGCCTCTGTCAGGTAAATCCTCATTTCTACAGAATCTATCAGAGTTCCCAGGAAGGAAACTGTTGTGAGAGGGGATAGAGAACTCTTCTTTTCGTTCACTTTCCACCCATGAGACCTCAGGAACAATGTCGTTATGGGACTTGGCAATTTGGAAATTCGACGCCTGTATCAGAATGTCGTCTAAGTAAGGGGCTACTGCTATGCCCCGCGGCCTTAGGACCGCCAGAAGTGACCCCAGAACCTTCGTAAAGATTCTTGGTGCCGTAGCTAAACCAAAGGGAAGAGCCACAAACTGGTAATGCCTGTCTAGGAAGGCGAACCTGAGAAACCGATGATGATCTTTGTGTATCGGAATGTGAAGATAAGCATCCTTTAAGTCCACGGTAGTCATGTATTGACCCTCCTGGATCATAGGTAGGATGGTTCGAATAGTCTCCATCTTGAAAGATGGGACCCTGAGACATTTGTTTAGGATCTTGAGATCTAAGATTGGTCTGAAGGTTCCCTCTTTCTTGGGAACCACAAATAGATTTGAATAGAATCCTTGCCCCTGTTCCTCCTTTGGAACTGAGTAAATTACTCCCATAACTAGGAGGTCTTGAACACAATGTAAGAATGCCTCTCTCTTTATCTGGTCTGCAGATAATTGTGAAAGGTGAAATCTCCCTTTTGGGGAAGAAGCTTTGAAGTCCAGAAGATATCCCTGGGACACAATTTCCTACGCCCAGGGATCCTGGACATCTCTTGCCCAAGCCTGGGGGCCAATCTTTCATGCTGTCTTAGAGGCAGCAGCAGGCTTCTTGGCCTGTTTACCTTTGTTCCAAGCCTGGTTAGGTCTCCAGACCGGCTTGGACTGGGCAAAATTTCCCTCTTGTTTTGTATTGGAGGAAGATGATGCCGCGCTCGTCTTCAAGTTTCGAAAGGCACGAAAATTAGTTTGTTTGGTCCTTAATTTGTTAGACCTATCCTGAGGAAGGGCATGACCTTTTCCTCCAGTAATATCAGAAATGATCTCCTTCAGTCCAGGCCCGAATAGGGTCTGCCCCTTGAAGGGAATATTGAGAAGCTTAGACTTTGAAGTAACGTCAGCTGAACAGGATTTAAGCCATAGCGCCCTACGCGCCTGAATAGCAAAACCTGAGTTCTTAGCCGTTAGTTTAGTTAAATGAACAACGGCGTCAGAAACAAATGAATTGGCTAGCTTAAACGCTTTAAGCTTGTCAAGTATATCATCCAATGGAGTTTCTACCTGTAAGGCCTCTTCCAGAGACTCAAACCAAAAGGCCGCAGCAGCAGTGACCGGGGCAATGCATGCAAGAGGCTGGAGAATAAAACCTTGTAGAATAAACATTTTCTTAAGGTAACCCTCTAACTTTTTATCCATTGGATCTAGGAAAGCACAACTGTCCTCGACGGGGATAGTTGTACGCTTAGCTAGGGTAGAAACTGCTCCCTCCACCTTGGGGACCGTTTGCCATAAGTCCCGTGTAGCGGCATCTATTGGAAACATTTTCTTAAAAATAGGAGGGGGAGAGAACGGCACACCTGGTCTATCCCATTCCTTAGTAATAATTTCTGAAAACCTTTTAGGTATTGGAAAAACATCAGTGTAAACAGGCACTGCATAGTATTTATCCAATCTACACAATTTCTCTGGCACTATAATGGTGTCACAGTCATCCAGAGTAGCTAAAACCTCCCTGAGCAACATGAGGAGGTGTTCCAGCTTAAATTTAAATGTTGACATATCAGAATCAGGTTGAAGCATCTTCCCCGAGTCAGAAAAATCACCCACAGAAAGAAGCTCTCCTGCCTCAGCTTCTGCATATTGTGAAGGGATATCAGACATAGCTACTAAAGCGTCAGAGTGCTCTGTATTTTTTCTAGCCCCAGAGCTGTCTCGCTTTCCTTGTAACCCTGGTAGTTTGGACAATACTGCTGTAAGGGTATGATCCATAACTGCCGCCATGTCTTGTAAAGTAAACGCCATGGGCGCGCTAGATGTACTTGGCGCCTCTTGAGCGGGAGTCAAAGGTTCTGACACGTGGGGCGAGTTAGTCGGCATAACTTCCCCCTTGTCAGTTTCCTCTGGTGATAAATCTTTTAAAGACAGAATATGATCTTTATAACAAAGTAAAATCAGTACATTTGGTACACATTCTAAGAGGGGGTTCCACAATGGCTTCTAAACATAATGAACAAGGAGTTTCCTCTATGTCAGACATGTTTAAACAGACTAGCAATGAGACCAGCAAGCTTGGAAAACACTTTGATAAATGTAAACAAGCAAAAAATAAAAACGGTACTGTGCCTTTAAGAGAAACAAATTTTGTCAGAAATTGAAAAACAGTGATAAAAAGCAGTAAATCTTACGAATTTTTTACAGTGTGTATAATAGACTAACAGAGCATTGCACCCACTTGCAAATGGATGATTAACCCCTTAGTTTCAAAACCGGATCAAAAAAACGATAAACGTTTTTCAACAGTCACAACAAACTCTGCTGTGGCCCTACCTGCCCATATAACGACTTTGAAAGGCACAAAAACCCTTTAGAGAGGTCCTAAGTGTTCAGGGGACTCCTTCAGGGAAACTGGATGTCTCAAGCTGCAAAATCTAATGCGCATTTAGGCGCGAAAATAGGCCCCTCCCACCCTGTATTCACAGTGACAGGGCCTAACAAAACTATCCCTAGGCAAAATCTAGCCAGCCATGTGGAAAAAAACTGGGCCCCAATAAAGTTTTATCACCAATATGCATTAAAAAACGTTTAAACACTTCCAGCAAACGTTTTATTTTTCAGTAATGTGAGAAAGTAATAAGAATATTACCTTTTACAGCAAGCATGATACAAGTCGTTCTTAAATCACTGTAATCAGGCTTACCTTAAATAAATCCGGTATTAACATCATTTTCTAGCATATTCTTTCTCTAGAAAAATTTAAACTGCACATACCTCATAGCAGGAGACCCTGCACGCCATTCCCCCAGCTGAAGTTACCTCTCTCTTCAGTTATGTGTGAGAACAGCATTGGATCTTAGTTACAACCTGCTAAGATCATCAAAGACCACAGGCAGACTCTTCTTCTACTTTCTGCCTGAGGCTAAAATAGTACAACTCCGGTACCATTTGAAAATAACAAACTTTTGATTGAAGATAAACTAAATAAAAAGCTACTTCATTTCTTCTCGAGAGCTGCAAGAGAATGACTGGGAGTGGCAGTTAGAGGAGGAGCTATATAGACAGCTCTGCTGTGGGTGATCCTCTTGCAGCTTCCTGTTGGGAAGGAGAATATCCCACAAGTAATGGATGATCCGTGGACTGGATACACCTTACAAGAGAAATAAGCTGTTTATTTGCCCACTTTTTATAACTGTCTCACCTATCCTCAGAAAATAGAATCTTTAAAAGCTGGCCATTTAGGGATCCTTGGGGACTGGAACTGAGAAAGGCTGCTCTACCTGAAACATGAAAGTTTAATTTTGACTTTACTGTGTCTAATAAATTGCACACCTGTGCAAGGTCTGGATGAGACATATTAAACTTAAACAGCAACAAATTTCCAGAATGCCCTTGTTTTTTTAAAAGGTCACTGACCAATTCTATACAGATTACACTTGTGCCCAAGCCTGAACAAAAACATTCAAATCAGAAATTAAATTGTCCCTGCACGAATCACAGTGTGGTATACCACCACATTTTCCTCTTGCTCAACAACCTAAGAAAACTCACGTGCTCAAAGACAATTTTATTTTTATTTGAAAGAATTTTATTTTTATTGAAAAAAAATAACATAAAAATCATAATGCACAGAACGTTTTATGTAACATGAATGAGGCATACTTACCAACGCATCTGCATTGTGCTTCAGTTTCTTGGCTTCTTGCAAGTAATGATCAGCTGAATGGCTTCTATAAAAAAGCAAAAAGCATACAAACATTTACTCCGTTTTATGAATTTTATCATTGCATATCAACAAAATTTGTTCAAACCCTTGCTGATAAAAACAATTTATGCTGAATAAACTATTTTCACAATGGTGAGAGCACGAGTCAACCTGTGTGGGAATTCCCCATCTGACCACTAGGAGGCGGCAAAACATACTCCAACACATCAGAGCTTGAAATCCCTCCCACTTCCCATGATACTCAACCAAACATATAGCCAAATAGATGAGGAAAGATAAAGTGGGGCAAAAGTGCAAAACAAGTACTGCCACCACCAGAACAAAAGGAAAGTGTTTTCTCATTATCATAAAATAAATTTATCAGATGAACACTCATTTTGTTTACTTTCATCAGATGGTGAAAGTCCATAAGTTATCAAGCAGTGAAGTCCATAAGATTACACACACACACATATATATATATATATATATATATATATATATATATATATATATATATATATATATATATATATATATATATATATATATATATATATATATATATGTATATATATACACACACATACACATATCAACTGGAACATTGTGAAATCAGACAAGACTCTACCATTCACTCAGACGGAGGCACCACAAGTGATATACAAAAAGGCACCAAATCTAAGAGATTTACTAGTACACAATGATCCGGTTAAAGGCTACCAGAAAGCATCTTAGCTAAATGTGAAGAGAAAATCAAGGTATTATAAATGTGGTGATTGTACTACATGCAATAACATGATCACTGTACCAGTGTTTCACCATCCCTATACTGGGAAGAAAACAAATTATGCTTACCTGATAATTTAATTTCCATCTGTGGGAGGAGAGTCCACGGCTTTATTCATTACTTGTGGGAATTAAGAAGCTGGCCACCAAGAGGAGGCAAAAACACCCTAGCCAAAAGCTTAAACACCTCCCCCACTTCCCTCAACCCCCAGTCACTCTGCCAAGGTAACAAGGAGCAGTAGGAGAAATAGGATATAAATGGTGCCGGAAGGACAAAAATAAATTTAGGTCCGCCCACCGGAGAAAACGGGCGGGAGCCGTGGACTCTCCTCCCACTGATGGAAATTAAATTATCAGGTAAGCATCATTTATGTTTTCCGTCTTACTGGGAACATTACTTGTGGGAACAAATACCCAAGCTCTAGAGGACACTGAATGAAAAAAAAAAAAATTGGGAGGGCAAAAGGAGACGGACCCTTAACTGAGAGCACCACAGCCTGCAAAACTTTTCTCCCAAAAGCTGCTGCCACCGAAGCAAAGACATCAAATTTGTAAAATTTTGCAAAAGTATGTAAGGAGGACCAAGTAGCTTCCTTACAAATCTGCTCCATAGAGGCCTCATTCTTAAAGGCGCATGAAGAATCCACAGCCTTAGTTGAGTGAGCCGTAATCATCTGAGGAGGCTTAAGTCCCGCTGTCTCATAGACCAAGCGAATAATGCTCCTCAACCAAATATATAGGGAAGTGGACGAGGCCCTCTGCCTCTTGCGCTTCCCCAAATACACCATAAAGACAAAGTCTGTCTGAATCCTTTTGTTGCCTGAAGATAGAACTTAATGGCTCGAACCACATCCAAATTATGAAGTAACTTTTCCTTAGAAGAATAAGGGTTAGAACACAAGGAAGGAACTACTATCTCCTGATTGATGTTACAATTCGACACATCCTTTGGAAGAAATCCCAACCCAGTGTGAAGAACAGCCTTATCTGGATGGACCACCAATCAGCAAGGACAACCCAGGTTGTTCACCAAAAATGGGCCGGCATCTAAATCTGAATCACAAAAGAATTTTTTTGGGTACAGTGTCCCTTTAAGTACCAAGTTTAAGCTCCAAGGGGGAGCGGAATTTCTAAAGACAGGCCTGATTCTAGACAGAGCCTGGACAAAGGACTGAATATCAGGAAGCTCCGCAAGCTTCTTGTGTAACAGTACATATAAAGCCAAAATATGTCCCTTTAAGGAACTGGCGCAAAGTCCCTTCTCCAACCCATCCTGGATGAAGGACAGGATCCTAACCTTATGCCAGGGATATCCACGTTCCTCACACTAGGACAAGTAGGTGGTCCTCCACACCTTATGATAGATGCAACGAGTGACCGGTTTCCTAATTTGAATGAGAGTATCAATCACTCTCAGAGAAACCTCTCTTGGCTAGGATTAAGCATTCAATCTCCACGCAGTCAGCCTCAGAGAATCGAGATTTTGATGTAGAAAGGGACCCTAAACCAGCAGATCTCTGCAACAAGGTAACCTCCATGGAGGAGACAATGACATCCTCACCAGATCTGCAAACCACATCCTCCGTGGCCACGACGGAGCAATTAGAATAACATAATTTATGTAAGAACTTACCTGATAAATTAATTTCTTTCATATTGGCAAGAGTCCATGAGCTGATGACTTATAGGATATGCATTCTTAACAGGAGGGGCAAAGTTTCCCAAACCTCAAAATGCCTATAAATACACCCCCCACCACACCCACAATTCAGTTTAACGAATAGCCAAGAAGTGGGGTGATAAGAAAGGAGCGAAAGCATCAACAAGGAATTGGAATAATTGTGCTTTATACAAAAAAATCATAACCACCACAAAAAGGGTGGGCCTCATGGACTCTTGCCAATATGAAAGAAATTAATTTATCAGGTAAGTTCTTACATAAATTATGTTTTCTTTCCTGTAATTGGCCATGAGCTAGTGACGTATGGGATGGCAAAAACCCAAGATGTGGAACTCCACGCAAGAGTCACTAGAGAGGGAGGGATAAAAATAAAGACAGCCAATTCTGCTGAAAAAAGAATCCACAACCCAAATCAAAAAAGTTTTAATCTTATAATGAAAAAAACTGAAATTATAAGCAGAAGAATCAAACTGAAACAGCCGCCTGAAGTACTTTTCTACCAAAAACTGCTTCTGAAGAAGAGAAAACATCAAAATGGTAGAATTTAGTAAAAGTATGCAAAGAAGACCAAGTTGCTGCTTTGCAAATCTGATCAACAGAAGCTTCATTCTAAAAAGCCCAGGAAGTAGAAACTGACCTGGTAGAATGAGCCGTAATCCTCTAAGGCGGGATTTACCCTACTCCAAATAAGCATGATGAATCAAAAGCTTTAACCAAGAAGCCAAAGAAATGGCAGAAGCTTTCTGACCTTTCCTAGAACCAGAAAAGATAACAAATAGACTAGAAGTCTTTCTGAAATCTTTAGTAGCTTCAACATAATATTTCAAAGCTCTTACCACATCCAAAGAATGTAAGGATCTTTCCAAAGAATTCTTAGGATTAGGACACAACGAAGGGACAACAATTTCTCTACTAATGTTGTTGGAATTCACAACCTTAGGTAAAAATTTAAATGAAGTCCGCAAAACCGCCTTATCCTGATGAAAAATCAGAAAAGGAAAGGAGACTCACAAGAAAGAGCAGATAATTCAGAAACTCTTCTAGCAGAAGAGATAGCCAAAAGAAACAATACTTTCCAAGAAAGTAATTTCATGTCCAGAGAATGCATAGGCTCAAACAGAGGAGCCTGTAAAGCTCTCAAAACCAAATTAAGACTCCAAGGAGGAGAGATTGACTTAATGACAGGCTTGATACGAACCAAAGTCTGTACAAAACAACGAATGTCAGGAAGATTAGCAATTTTTCTGTGAAACAGAACAGAAAGAGCAGAGATTTGTCATTTCAAGGAACTTGCAGACAAACCCTTATCCAAACCAACCTGAAGAAACTGTAAAATTCTAGGAATTCTAAAAGAATGCCAAGAGAACTTATGAGAAGAACACCATGAAATCTAAGTCTTCCAAACTTGGTAAAAAATCTTTCTAGACACAGATTTACGAGCCTGCAACATAGTATTGATCACCGAGTCAGAGAAACCTCTATGACTAAGCACTAAGCGTTCAATCTCCATACCTTCAAATTTAATGATTTGAGATCCTGATGGAAAAAACGGGCCTTGAGATAAAAGGTCTAGCCTTAACGGAAGTGGCCAAGGTTGGCAACTGGACATCCGAACAAGATCCGCATACCAAAACCTGTGTGGCCATGCTGGAGCAACCAGCAGTACAAACAAACGCTCCATTATGATTTTGGAAATTATGATTTTGGAAAAGAGGCCCCCTGAACCAAACGGTGGTGATCTAACCACCACGTCAGAGATAGTCGAGTATTGGGATTTAAGGATATCAATTGTGATATCTTTGTATAATCCCTGCACCATAGGTTCAGCATACAAAGCTGAAGAGGTCTCATGTGAAAACGAGCAAAGGGGATCGCGTCCGATGCTGCAGTCATGAGACCTAAAACCTCCATGTACATAGCTACTGAAGGGAATGACTGAGACTGAAGGTTCCGACAAGCTGAAACAAATTTCAGACGTATTTTGTCTGTTAGAGACAAAGTCATGGATACTGAATCTATCTGGAATCCTAAAAAGGTTACCCTTGTCTGAGGAATCTAGGAACATTTTGGTAAATTGATCCTCCAACCATGTTTTTGAAGAAACAACACAAGTTGATTTGTGTGAGATTCTGCAGAAAGTAAAGACTGAGCAAGTACCAAGATATCGTCCAAATAAGGAAACACCACAATACCCCGCTCTCTGATTAGAGAGAAGGGCACCGAGAACCTTTAAGAAGATCTTTGGAGCTGTTGCTAGGCCAAAAGGAAGAGCAACAAATTGGTAATGCTTGTCTAGAAAAGAGAATCTCAGGAACTGATAGTGATCTGGATGAATTGGAATATGAAGATAAGCATCCTGTAAGACTATTGTGGACATATAATGCCCTTGCAGAACAAAAGGCAGAATAGTCCTTAGTCACCATTTTGAATGTTGGTATTCTTACATAACGATTCAAAATGTTTCGATCCAGAACTGGTCTGAAAACATTCTCTTTCTTTGGTACAATAAACAGATTTGAATAAAACACCAGACCCCGTTCCAGATATGGAACTGGCACAATTACCCCAGATGACTCCAGGTCTGAAACACACTTCAGGAAAGCCTGAGCATTTACTGGGTTCACTGGAATGCGTGAGAGAAAGAACCTTCTCACAGGCGGTCTTACCTTGAAACCTATTCTGTACCCAGATTTTGAATAGAATTGATCCAAACATCTTTGAAAAACCGTAGTCTGCCCCCTACCAGCTGTGCTGGAATGAGGGCCGCACCTTCATGCGGACTTGGGGGCTGGTTTTGATTTTTTAAAAGGCTTGGATTTATTCCAGACTGGAGAAGGCTTCCAATTGGAAACCATTCCTTTAGGGGAAGGGTCAGGTTTCTGTTCCTTATTCTGACGAAAGGAACGAAAATGGTTAGCAGCCCTAAATTTACCCTTAGATTTTTTATCCTGAGGCAAAAAAAGCTCCCTTCCCCCCAGTGACAGTTGAAATTATAGAATCCAACTGAGAACTAAACAATTTATTACCTTGGAAAGAAAGAGATAGCAACGTTGACTTAGAAGTCATATCCGCATTCCAAGATTTAAGCCATAAAGCTCTTCTAGCTAAAATAGCTAAAGACATATACCGGACATTAATTCTAATGATATCAAAAATGGCATCACAAATGAAATTATTAGCATGTTGAAGTAGCTGAACAATGCTATACACATTATAATCTGGTACTTGTTGCGCTAAAGCCTCCAACCAAAAAGTTGAAGCCGCAGCAACATCAGCCAAAGAAATAGCAGGCCTAAGAAGATGACCTGAACATAAATAAGCCTTCCTTAGATAAGATTCAAGCTTCCTATCTAAAGGATCTTTAAAAGAAGTACTATCTGCCATAGGAATAGTAGTACGTTTAGCAAGAGTAGAGATAGCCCCACCAACTTTGGGGATTTTTTCCCAAAACTCCAATCTATCAGACGGCAAAGGGTACAGTCTCTTAAACCTTAAAGAAGGAGTAAATGAAGTACCCAAACTATTCCATTCCCTAGAAATTACATCTGAAATAGCATCAGGAACTGGGAAAACCTCTGGAATAACTACACAAGGTTTAAAAACCGAATTTAAATGTTTACTGGTTTTAATATCAAGAGCACTAGTCTCCTCCATATCTAATGCAATCAACACCTCTTTTAATAAAGAACGAATAAACTCCATTTTAAATAAATATGAAGATTTGTCAGTGTCAATATCTGAGGCAGAATCTTCTGAACCAGATAGATCCTCATCAGAGATAGATAAATCAGAATGCAAGTTTTAAAAGACCTTTTACGTTTATTAGAAGGAGGTATAACAGACAGGGCCTTCTGAATAGAATTAGAAACAAATTCTCTCACATTAACAGGAATATCCTGAACATTAGATGTTGAAGGAACAACAACAGGTAATGGACTACTACTAATGGAACTATTGTCTGCTTTTGAAAGTTTATCATGACAACTAACACAAACTACAGCCGGAGGAACAGTTACCACAAGTTTACAACAAATGCACTTAGCTTTTGTAGAACCGACATCAGGCAACAGCATTCCAGAAGTAGATTCTAATACAGGGTCAGACTGAGACATCTTGCAATATGTAATAGAAAAAACAACAACATATAAAGCAAAATTATCTAATTCCTTAAATGACAGTTTCAGGAATGGGAAAAATGCAAACAGAATAAGCCTCTGGAAACCAGAAGCAAAAAGAAAAACACCTAGATTTAGAGTTTTGAGTTAGAAGGGGTGCGTTAGCTACGCGTGTTTTTTTCCCCCCACACCTTTTAAACAACGCTGGTATTTAGAGTTCTCTGAAGGGCTGCGTTAGGCTCCAAAAAGGGAGCGTAGAGCATAATTTACAGCCACTTCAACTTTAAATACCAGCGTTGCTTACGGACGCGGCCAGCTTCAAAAAAGTTCTCGTGCACGATATCCCCATAGGAAACAATGGGGCAGTTTGAGCTTAAAAAAAACCCAACGCCTGCAAAAAAGCAGCGTTCAGCTCCTAACGCAGCCCCATTGTTTCCTATGGGGAAACACTTCCTAAGTCTGCACCTAACATGTACCCCGAGTCTAAACACCCCTAACCTTACACTTATTAACCCCTAATCTGCCGCCCCCGCTATCGCTGACCCCTGCATTTTATTATTAACCCCTAATCTGCCGCTCCGTACACCGCAGCAACCTACATTATAGCTATGTACCACTAATCTGCTGCCCCTAACATCGCCGACCCCTATATTATATTTATTAACCCCTAATCTGCCCCCCCAACGTCGCCACTACCTAACTACACTTATTAACCCCTAATCTAACGACCGGACCTCGCAACTACTCTAATAAATGTATTAACCCCTAAAGCTAAGTCTAACCCTAACCCTAACACCCCCCTAAGTTAATTTTAATTTAAATCTAACGAAATAAAATAAATCTTATTAAATAAATTAATCCTATTTAAAGCTAAATACTTACCTGTAAAATAAACCCTAATATAGCTACAATATAACGAATAATTATATTGTAGCTATTTTAGCATTTATATTTATTTTACAGGCAACTTTGTATTTATTTTAACTAGGTACAATAGCTATTAAATAGTTAATAACTATTTAATAGCTACCTAGTTAAAATAAGTACAAAATTACCTGTAAAATAAATCCTAAACTAAGTTACAATTAAACCTAACACTACACTATCAATAAATTAATTAACTAAACTATCTACAATTATCTACAATTAAATCAACTAAACTAAATTACAAAAAATAAAAAAAGATTACAAGAATTTTAAACTAATTACACCTAATCTAAGCCCCCTAAAAATAACAAAGCCCCCCAAAATAAAAAAATGCCCTACCCTATTCTAAAATAAAAAGTTAACAGCTCTATTACCTTACCAGCCCTTAAAAGGGCCTTTTGCGGGGCATGCCCCAAAGAAAACGGCTCTTTTGCATTAAAAAAAACCATACAATACCCCCCCCAACATTACAACCCACCACCCACATACCCCTAATCTAACCCAAACACCCCTTAAAAAACCTAACACTAAGCCCCTGAAGATCTGCCTACCTTATCTTCACCACGCCGGGTATAACCGATCCGTCCAGAAGAGGACATCCGGACCGGTAGACATGTTCATCCAGGCGGCGTCTTCTATCTTCATCCATCCGGCGCGGAGCGGGACCATCTTAAAGCATGATCGGAACAGCCAATAGAATGCGAGCTCAATCTGATTGGCTGATTGGATCAGCCAATCGGATTGAACTTGAATCTGATTGGCTGATTCAATCAGCCAATCAGATTTTTCCTACCTTAATTCCGATTGGTTGATAGAATTCTATCAGCCAATCGGAATTCGAGGGACGCCATCTTGGATGACGTCACTTAAAGGAACCTTCATTCGTCGGGAGTCGCCGGAAGAAGAGGATGGATCCGCGTCGGCTGCTTCAAGATGGTCCCGCTCCGCGCTGGATGGATGAAGATAGAAGACGCCGCCTGGATGAACATGGCTACCGGTCCGGATGTCCTCTTCTTGCCGGATAGGATGAAGACTTCGGACCCTCTTCTGGACCTCTTCTTGCCGGATAGGATGAAGACTTCGGACCTTCTTCTGGACGGATCGGTGATACCCGGCGTGGTGAAGATAAGGTAGGGAGATCTTCAAGGGCATAGTGTTAGGTTTTTTTAAGAGGTGTTTGGGTTAGATTAGGGGTATGTGGGTGGTGGGTTGTAATGTTGGGGGGGGGTATTGTATGTTTTTTTTAAATGCAAAAGAGCTGTTTTCTTTGGGGTATGCCCCGCAAAAGGCCCTTTTAAGGGCTGGTAAGGTAATAGAGCTGTTAACTTTTTATTTTAGAATAGGGTAGGGCATTTTTTTATTTTGGGGGGCTTTGTTATTTTTTTAGGGGGCTTAGAGTAGGTGTAATTAGTTTAAAATTCTTGTAATCTTTTTTTATTTTTTGTAATTTAGTGTTTTTTTTTGTAATTTAGTTTAGTTGATTTAATTGTAGATAGTTTAGTTAATTTATTGATAGTGTAGTGTTAGGTTTAATTGTAACTTAGGTTAGGATTTATTTTACAGGTAATTTTGTACTTATTTTAACTAGGTAGTTATTAACTATTTAATAGCTATTGTACCGAGTTAAATACAAAGTTGCCTGTAAAATAAGTATAAATCCTAAAATAGCTACAATATAATTATTCGTTATATTGTAGCTATATTAGGGTTTATTTTACAGGTAAGTATTTAGCTTTAAATAGGATTAATTTATTTAATAAGAGTTAATTTATTTTGTTAGATAAAAATTATATTTAATTTAGGGGGGTGTTAGGGTTAGACTTAGCTTTAGGGATTAATACATTTATTAGAGTAGCGGCGAGGTCCGGTCGGCAGATTAGGGGTTAATAAGTGTAGTTAGGTAGCGGCGACGTGGGGGGGGGCAGATTAGGGGTTAATAAATAATAATGTAGGTTGCGGCGGTGTGCGGTCGGTAGATTAGGGGTTAACATTTTTTATTAGAGTGGCAGCGATGTGGGGGGACCTCGGTTTAGGGCTACATAAACTTTAGAGCACAGTAGTTAAGAGCTTTATGAACCGGCAGTCGTCCATAAAGCTCTTAACTCTTGAATTTTTTCTGTGGCTGGAGTCTTGTCGTTAGAGTTCTAACGCTCACTTCAGCCAAGACTCTAAATACCAGCGTTAGAAAGATCCCATTGAAAAGATAGAATACGCAATTGACGTAAGGGGATCTGCGGTATGGAAAAGTTGCAGCTGGAAAGTGAGCGTTAGACCCTTTCCTGACTGACTCTAAATACCAGCGTGCGGCCAAAACCAGCGTTAGGACCCCTTAACGTTGGTTTGGACGGCTAACGCAGAACTCTAAATCTAGGCAACAGACTTAAATAATGTCAAAAAAACTGGCGCCAAGAATGACGCCCACAATTGACAATTTTTTTTTTTTGGCGACAAAAACGTCTGCAACAAACACGTGCGTCATAGATGACGCAACTACGTGAAAACTCTCTGCGCCAACTAAGACGCCGGAAATGACGACATTATGTCAACAAACGTAATTCTCACGCCAAAAAAGTCTCTCGCCAAGAATGACGCAATAAAACAGAATTTATGTTTACCTGATAAATTACTTTCTCCAACGGTGTGTCCGGTCCACGGCGTCATCCTTACTTGTGGGATATTCTCTTCCCCAACAGGAAATGGCAAAGAGCCCAGCAAAGCTGGTCACATGATCCCTCCTAGGCTCCGCCTACCCCAGTCATTCGACCGACGTTAAGGAGGAATATTTGCATAGGAGAAACCATATGATACCGTGGTGACTGTAGTTAAAGAAAATAAATTATCAGACCTGATTAAAAAACCAGGGCGGGCCGTGGACCGGACACACCGTTGGAGAAAGTAATTTATCAGGTAAACATAAATTCTGTTTTCTCCAACATAGGTGTGTCCGGTCCACGGCGTCATCCTTACTTGTGGGAACCAATACCAAAGCTTTAGGACACGGATGAAGGGAGGGAGCAAATCAGGTCACCTAAATGGAAGGCACCACGGCTTGCAAAACCTTTCTCCCAAAAATAGCCTCAGAAGAAGCAAAAGTATCAAACTTGTAAAATTTGGTAAAAGTGTGCAGTGAAGACCAAGTCGCTGCCCTACATATCTGATCAACAGAAGCCTCGTTCTTGAAGGCCCATGTGGAAGCCACAGCCCTAGTGGAATGAGCTGTGATTCTTTCGGGAGGCTGCCGTCCGGCAGTCTCGTAAGCCAATCTGATGATGCTTTTAATCCAAAAAGAGAGAGAGGTAGAAGTTGCTTTTTGACCTCTCCTTTTACCGGAATAAACAACAAACAAGGAAGATGTTTGTCTAAAATCCTTTGTAGCATCTAAATAGAATTTTAGAGCGCGAACAACATCCAAATTGTGCAACAAACGTTCCTTCTTCGAAACTGGTTTCGGACACAGAGAAGGTACGATAATCTCCTGGTTAATGTTTTTGTTAGAAACAACTTTTGGAAGAAAACCAGGTTTAGTACGTAAAACCACCTTATCTGCATGGAACACCAGATAAGGAGGAGAACACTGCAGAGCAGATAATTCTGAAACTCTTCTAGCAGAAGAAATTGCAACCAAAAACAAAACTTTCCAAGATAATAACTTAATATCAACGGAATGTAAGGGTTCAAACGGAACCCCCTGAAGAACTGAAAGAACTAAGTTGAGACTCCAAGGAGGAGTCAAAGGTTTGTAAACAGGCTTGATTCTAACCAGAGCCTGAACAAAGGCTTGAACATCTGGCACAGCTGCCAGCTTTTTGTGAAGTAACACAGACAAGGCAGAAATCTGTCCCTTCAGGGAACTTGCAGATAATCCTTTTTCCAATCCTTCTTGAAGGAAGGATAGAATCTTAGGAATCTTAACCTTGTCCCAAGGGAATCCTTTAGATTCACACCAACAGATATATTTTTTCCAAATTTTGTGGTAAATCTTTCTAGTTACAGGCTTTCTGGCCTGAACAAGAGTATCGATAACAGAATCTGAGAACCCTCGCTTCGATAAGATCAAGCGTTCAATCTCCAAGCAGTCAGCTGGAGTGAGACCAGATTCGGATGTTCGAACGGACCTTGAACAAGAAGGTCTCGTCTCAAAGGTAGCTTCCATGGTGGAGCCGATGACATATTCACCAGATCTGCATACCAAGTCCTGCGTGGCCACGCAGGAGCTATCAAGATCACCGACGCCCTTTCCTGATTGATCCTGGCTACCAGCCTGGGGATGAGAGGAAACGGCGGGAATACATAAGCTAGTTTGAAGGTCCAAGGTGCTACTAGTGCATCCACTAGAGCCGCCTTGGGATCCCTGGATCTGGACCCGTAGCAAGGAACTTTGAAGTTCTGACGAGAGGCCATCAGATCCATGTCTGGAATGCCCCACAGTTGAGTGACTTGGGCAAAGATTTCCGGATGGAGTTCCCACTCCCCCGGATGCAATGTCTGACGACTCAGAAAATCCGCTTCCCAATTTTCCACTCCTGGGATGTGGATAGCAGACAGGTGGCAGGAGTGAGACTCCGCCCATAGAATGATTTTGGTCACTTCATCCATCGCCAGGGAACTCCTTGTTCCCCCCTGATGGTTGATGTACGCAACAGTTGTCATGTTGTCTGATTGAAACCGTATGAACTTGGCCCTCGCTAGCTGAGGCCAAGCCTTGAGAGCATTGAATATCGCTCTCAGTTCCAGAATATTTATCGGTAGAAGAGATTCTTCCCGAGACCAAAGACCCTGAGCTTTCAGGGATCCCCAGACCGCGCCCCAGCCCATCAGACTGGCGTCGGTCGTGACAATGACCCACTCTGGTCTGCGGAAGGTCATCCCTTGTGACAGGTTGTCCAGGGACAGCCACCAACGGAGTGAGTCTCTGGTCCTCTGATTTACTTGTATCCTCGGAGACAAGTTTGTATAGTCCCCATTCCACTGACTGAGCATGCACAGTTGTAATGGTCTTAGATGAATGCGCGCAAAAGGAACTATGTCCATCGCCGCTACCATCAAACCTATCACTTCCATGCACTGCGCTATGGAAGGAAGAGGAACGGAATGAAGTATCCGACAAGAGTCTAGAAGTTTTGTTTTTCTGGCCTCTGTCAGAAAAATCCTCATTTCTAAGGAGTCTATTATTGTTCCCAAGAAGGGAACCCTTGTTGACGGAGATAGAGAACTCTTTTCCACGTTCACTTTCCATCCATGAGATCTGAGAAAGGCCAGGACGATGTCCGTGTGAGCCTTTGCTTGAGGAAGGGACGACGCTTGAATCAGAATGTCGTCCAAGTAAGGTACTACAGCAATGCCCCTTGGTCTTAGCACAGCTAGAAGGGACCCTAGTACCTTTGTGAAAATCCTTGGAGCAGTGGCTAATCCGAAAGGAAGCGCCACGAACTGGTAATGCTTGTCCAGGAATGCGAACCTTAGGAACCGATGATGTTCCTTGTGGATAGGAATATGTAGATACGCATCCTTTAAATCCACCGTGGTCATGAATTGACCTTCCTGGATGGAAGGAAGAATTGTTCGAATGGTTTCCATTTTGAACGATGGAACCTTGAGAAACTTGTTTAAGATCTTGAGATCTAAGATTGGTCTGAACGTTCCCTCTTTTTTGGGAACTATGAACAGATTGGAGTAGAACCCCATCCCTTGTTCTCCTAATGGAACAGGATGAATCACTCCCATTTGTAACAGGTCTTCTACACAATGTAAGAATGCCTGTCTCTTTATATGGTCTGAAGACAATTGAGACCTGTGGAACCTCCCCCTTGGGGGAAGCCCCTTGAATTCCAGAAGATAACCTTGGGAGACTATTTCTAGAGCCCAAGGATCCAGAACATCTCTTGCCCAAGCCTGAGCGAAGAGAGAGAGTCTGCCCCCCACCAGATCCGGTCCCGGATCGGGGGCCAGCATTTCATGCTGTCTTGGTAGCAGTGGCAGGTTTCTTGGCCTGCTTTCCCTTGTTCCAGCCTTGCATTGGTCTCCAAGCTGGCTTGGCTTGAGAAGTATTACCCTCTTGCTTAGAGGACGTAGCACTTTGGGCTGGTCCGTTTCTACGAAAGGGACGAAAATTAGGTTTATTTTTGGCCTTGAAAGGCCGATCCTGAGGAAGGGCGTGGCCCTTACCCCCAGTGATATCAGAGATAATCTCTTTCAAGTCAGGGCCAAACAGCGTTTTCCCCTTGAAAGGAATGTTAAGTAGCTTGTTCTTGGAAGACGCATCAGCTGACCAAGATTTCAACCAAAGCGCTCTGCGCGCCACAATAGCAAACCCAGAATTCTTAGCCGCTAACCTAGCCAATTGCAAAGTGGCGTCTAGGGTGAAAGAATTAGCCAATTTGAGAGCATTGATTCTGTCCATAATCTCCTCATAAGGAGGAGAATCACTATCGACCGCCTTTACCAGCTCATCGAACCAGAAACACGCGGCTGTAGCGACAGGGACAATGCATGAAATTGGTTGTAGAAGGTAACCCTGCTGAACAAACATCTTTTTAAGTAAACCTTCTAATTTTTTATCCATAGGATCTTTGAAAGCACAACTATCTTCTATGGGTATAGTGGTGCGTTTGTTTAAAGTGGAAACCGCTCCCTCGACCTTGGGGACTGTCTGCCATAAGTCCTTTCTGGGGTCGACCATAGGAAACAATTTTTTAAATATGGGGGGAGGGACGAAAGGAATACCGGGCCTTTCCCATTCTTTATTTACAATGTCCGCCACCCGCTTGGGTATAGGAAAAGCTTTTGGGAGCCCCGGGACCTCTAGGAACTTGTCCATTTTACATAGTTTCTCTGGGATGACCAACTTGTCACAATCATCCAGAGTGGATAATACCTCCTTAAGCAGAATGCGGAGATGTTCCAACTTAAATTTAAACGTAATCACATCAGGTTCAGCTTGTTGAGAAATGTTCCCTGAATCAGTAATTTCTCCCTCAGACAAAACCTCCCTGGCCCCATCAGACTGGTTTAGGGGCCCTTCAGAACCATTATTATCAGCGTCGTCATGCTCTTCAGTATCTAAAACAGAGCAGTCGCGCTTACGCTGATAAGTGTGCATTTTGGCTAAAATGTTTTTGACAGAATTATCCATTACAGCCGTTAATTGTTGCATAGTAAGGAGTATTGGCGCGCTAGATGTACTAGGGGCCTCCTGAGTGGGCAAGACTCGTGTAGACGAAGGAGGGAATGATGCAGTACCATGCTTACTCCCCTCACTTGAGGAATCATCTTGGGCATCATTGTCATTGTCACATAAATCACATTTATTTAAATGAGAAGGAACTCTGGCTTCCCCACATTCAGAACACAGTCTATCTGGTAGTTCAGACATGTTAAACAGGCATAAACTTGATAACAAAGTACAAAAAACGTTTTAAAATAAAACCGTTACTGTCACTTTAAATTTTAAACTGAACACACTTTATTACTGCAATTGCGAAAAAATATGAAGGAATTGTTCAAAATTCACCAAAATTTCACCACAGTGTCTTAAAGCCTTAAAAGTATTGCACACCAAATTTGGAAGCTTTAACCCTTAAAATAACGGAACCGGAGCCGTTTTTAACTTTAACCCCTTTACAGTCCCTGGTATCTGCTTTGCTGAGACCCAACCAAGCCCAAAGGGGAATACGATACCAAATGACGCCTTCAGAAAGTCTTTTCTATGTATCAGAGCTCCTCACACATGCGACTGCATGTCATGCCTCTCAAAAACAAGTGCGCAACACCGGCGCGAAAATGAGGCTCTGCCTATGATTTGGGAAAGCCCCTAAGAATAAGGTGTCTAAAACAGTGCCTGCCGATATAATCTTATCAAAATACCCAGATTAAATGATTCCTCAAGGCTAAATATGTGTTAATAATGAATCGATTTAGCCCAGAAAAAGTCTACAGTCTTAATAAGCCCTTGTGAAGCCCTTATTTACTATCTTAATAAACATGGCTTACCGGATCCCATAGGGAAAATGACAGCTTCCAGCATTACATCGTCTTGTTAGAATGTGTCATACCTCAAGCAGCAAGAGACTGCTCACTGTTCCCCCAACTGAAGTTAATTCCTCTCAACAGTCCTGTGTGGAACAGCCATGGATTTTAGTTACGGTTGCTAAAATCATTTTCCTCATACAAACAGAAATCTTCATCTCTTTTCTGTTTCTGAGTAAATAGTACATACCAGCACTATTTCAAAATAACAAACTCTTGATTGAATAATAAAAACTACAGTTAAACACTAAAAAACTCTAAGCCATCTCCGTGGAGATGTTGCCTGTACAACGGCAAAGAGAATGACTGGGGTAGGCGGAGCCTAGGAGGGATCATGTGACCAGCTTTGCTGGGCTCTTTGCCATTTCCTGTTGGGGAAGAGAATATCCCACAAGTAAGGATGACGCCGTGGACCGGACACACCTATGTTGGAGAAATTATAGCATTTTTTGCTCCCGCAAGCCTAACAGCCCGCAATTTAGAAAGAAAAGTCAATTGAAAAAATTTTCAGGCAAGAAAAAAAATGTATTCATGTGCATTTCCCAAAATGAAACTGACAGTCTATAAGAAGGAAATATACTGATTAACCTGAATCATGGCAAATATAAGTATAAAACATATATTTAGAACTTTACATACAAAGTGCCAAACCATAGCTGAGAGTGTCATAAATAAAATAAGACAAACTTACCAAAAGACACTCATCTACATATAGCAGATAGCCAAACCAGTACTGAAACGAGAATCAGCAGAGGTAATGGTATATAATAGTATATCGTCGATCTGAAAAGGGAGGTAGGAGATGAATCTCTACAACCGAAAACAGAGAACCTATGAAATAGATCCCCGATAGGATGACCATTGCATTCAATAGGTAATACTCCCTTCACATCCCTCTGTCATTCACTGCACTCTGAGAGGAAACCGTGCTTCAGCATGCTGCGAAGCGCATATCAACGTAGAAATCTAGCACAAACTTACTTCACCACCTCCATAGGAGGCAAAGTTTGTAAAAACTGAATTGTGGGTGTGGTGGGGGGTGTATTTATAGGCATTTTGAGGTTTGGGAAACTTTGCCCCTCCTGGTAGGAATGTATATCCCATACGTCACTAGCTCATGGACTCTTGCCAATTACATGAAAGAAATGCAAACAGCATAGCCCTCTGAGCATAAAGAGAGGCAAGAGGCATATAGGAAGTGAGGTTTAAATAATTAAATTATTTGTTGCCAATTATGACGCGCAATGCAAAATTAAATTTTTTGGCGCTAACATCCAGAAATGATGCAACTCGCTTTATAGCAGATGCAACCCTTTGCAAGGATATCTGGCGTCAACTAAGACGCCGGAAATGACTAATTTGCGTCACCGAACGTATCTTCACGCCAAAATAATTCTCGCGCCAAGAATGACGCAATAAAAATCAGCATTTTGCGACCTCGCAAGCCTAATTTTGCCTGTGAAAATTAATGAAAAAACAGTCAAATTGATGAAAAGACTATACCCCCCCCCCCCAAAAAAAAATAACTTCCTAAATATGTTTCCCAATTTTGAAACAGTATGCAAAAGGAAATATACATAAACCTGACTCATGGCAAATATAAGTACAATACGTATATTTAAAACTTTATATTAATACATAAAGTGCCAAACCATAGCTGAGAGTGTCTTAAGTAATGAAAACATACTTACCGAACGACACCCATCCACATATAGCAGATAGCCAAACCAGTACTGAAACAATTATCAGTAGAGGTAATGGAATATGAGAGTATATCGTCGATCTTAAAAGGGAGGTAGGAGATGAATCTCTACGACCGATAACAGAGAACCTTTGAAAAGATTTCCCGTTAGGAAAACCATAGAATCAATAGGTGATACTCCCTTCACATCCCTCTGACAAACGCTGTACTCAGAGGAATCGGGCTTTAAAATCCTGAGAAGCGCATATCATAGAAGAAAATCAAGCACAAACTTACTTCACCACCTCCATAGGAGGCAAAGTGTAAAACTGAATTGTGGGTGTGGTGAGGCGTGTATTTATAGGCATTTTGAGGTTTAGGAAACTTTGCCCCTCCTGGTAGGATTGTATATCCCATACGTAACTAGCTCATGGACTCTTGCCAATTACATGAAATTAAATTCACAAAATAACTAAGTTTTTCTCAAATTTTTTTAATCAAAAGTAGTAGAATCAAACTACAACAGCTGCCTGAAGAACTTTTTCTACCAAAGACTGCTTCAGAAGAAGCAAATACATCAAAATGGTAAAAATAATAAAAGTATGCAAAGAAGACCAAATTAGTGATTTGCAAATTTGATCAACCTAAGGTTCATTCTGAAAAAGCCTAATAAATGGCGACTGAACTTAGTAGAATGAGCTGTAAATCTTTGAGGCGGAGCCTGCCCTGCCTCAAAATAAGTCTTGAAAAACAAAAGCTTTAATCACGATGCCAAAGAAATGGCAGAGGCTTGCTAGCCTTTTCTGGAACCAGAAAAACAGCAAATAGACTAAAAGTCTTCTGAAATCCTAGAAATCTCGATATAGAATTATAAAGTTCTTACCACATCCAAAGGATGTAAAGAACTCTCAAAGAATTCTTTAGGATTAGGACACAAAGAAGGAAAAACAATTTCTCTACTAATGTTGTTCAAATTCACAACCTTAGAAAAAAAAGAAGTCCACAAAAAAACTTATATAGATGAAAAAAAATCAGTTAAGGAGACACGC
The DNA here is from genome assembly GCF_027579735.1 of Bombina bombina. Lineage (NCBI taxonomy): Eukaryota > Metazoa > Chordata > Amphibia > Anura > Bombinatoridae > Bombina > Bombina bombina. Next base: position 428,124,480 of record NC_069504.1, on the reverse strand, counting down.
AAGAGAGAGCTGATAAATCCGAAACTCTTGTAGCAGATGAGATAGTCAAAAGAAACAACACTTTCCAAGAAAGTAGATAATCTTCAAAGAAAATATAGGCTCAAAAGAAAAGAGCCTGCAAAATCTTTAAACCAAATAAGACTCCAAAAAGGAGAAACTAATAAATGAAAAGGCTTTATACCAACCAAAGCCTGATCAAAACAGTGAATATCAGGAAGTTAAAATTTGCAGACAAACTCAACCAAACTATCCTGAAAAATTCTAGGAATTCTAAAAGAATGCCATGAGGATTTATGAGAACACTATAAAATATAGGTTTTCCAAACCTGATAATACATGTTCCTTGAAACAGACCTATAAGCCTGCCACATAACGATAAAAACTGAGTCAGAGAAACCTCTATGACTTAACACATCAATTTCCATACCCCCCAAATTAGTAATTTGAGATCTCGATGGAAAAATAGCCCCTAAAATAAGAGGGCTGGCCAAAGAGAAAAGCGGCCAAGGATGGCAATTGGACATCCGAACAAGATCCACATACCAAACCTGTGAGGCCATGCTGATGCTATCAGAAACACATAACACTGTTCCAATATGATCTTGAAAAACACTTTTTGGAGGAAAAAAAAAAGGCGAAAAGATGTAGTCAGGTTGCAAAACCAAGACACTGCTAATGTATTCACCATCTCCACCTAAGGATCCCTGGACCTGAAAAGGTACCTGAGAAATTGAGAAAAGACATCTGTATAGAGACACCACTCTCCCGGATGTAAAGACTGACAGCTGAGATAATCCACCTCCCACATGTCTAAAATCGTAGAAAATAGACAGGAGATGACTTCCATCTAAGAACATATTAAAGATACTTCTTAATTGCCAAGGAACTACGAATCCCTATTGATTGAAGTATGCCACAGCTGTGATATTGTCTGTCTGAAGGCAAAAAATGAAAAAGTTCTCTCCTAAAAGAGGCCAAGCCTGAAAGAGCTCTGAAAAATAACACTGAATTCTAAAAACATAATTTATGCTTACCTGATAAATTTATTTCTCTTGTAGTGTATCCAGTCCACGGATCATCCATTACTTGTGGGATATTCTCTTTCCCAACAGGAAGTTGCAGAGGATCACCCACAGCAGAGCTGCTATATAGCTCCTCCCCTCACTGCCATATCCAGTCATTCGACCGAAACAAGACGAGAAAGGAGAAACCATAGGGTGCAGTGGTGACTGTAGTTTAATTGAAATTTAGACCTGCCTTAAAAGGACAGGGTGGGCCGTGGACTGGATACACTACAAGAGAAATAAATTTATCAGGTAAGCATAAATTATGTTTTCTCTTGTTAAGTGTATCCAGTCCACGGATCATCCATTACTTGTGGGATACCAATACCAAAGCTAAAGTACACGGATGATGGGAGGGACAAGGCAGGAACTTAAACGGAAGGAACCACTGCCTGTAGAACCTTTCTCCCAAAAACAGCCTCCGAAGAAGCAAAAGTGTCAAATTTGTAAAATTTTGAAAAGGTGTGAAGCGAAGACCAAGTCGCAGCCTTGCAAATCTGTTCAACAGAGGCCTCATTTTTAAAGGCCCAGGTGGAAGCCACAGCTCTAGTAGAATGAGCTGTAATCCTTTCAGGGGGCTGCTGTCCAGCAGTCTCATAGGCTAAGCGTATTATGCTCCGAAGCCAAAAGGAGAGAGAGGTTGCCGAAGCTTTTTGACCTCTCCTCTGTCCAGAGTAAACGACAAACAGGGCAGATGTTTGACGAAAATATTTAGTAGCCTGTAAGTAGAACTTCAAGGCACGGACTACGTCCAGATTATGCAAAAGACGTTCCTTCTTTGAAGAAGGATTAGGACACAATGATGGAACAACAATCTCTTGATTGATATTCCTGTTAGAAACCACCTTAGGTAAAAACCCAGGTTTGGTACGCAGAACTACCTTGTCTGAATGAAAAATCCGATAAGGAGAATCACAATGTAAGGCAGATAACTCAGAGACTCTTCGAGCCGAGGAAATAGCCATCAAAAACAGAACTTTCCAAGATAAAAGTTTAATATCAATGGAATGAAGGGGTTCCAACGGAACTCCCTGAAGAACTTTAAGAACGAAGTTTAAGCTCCACAGGGGAGCAACAGTTTTAAACACAGGCTTAATCCTAACCAAAGCCTGACAAAATGCCTGGACGTCTGGAACTTCTGCCAGACGCTTGTGCAAAAGAATAGACAGAGCAGAAATCTGTCCTTTTTAAG